>NC_064871.1:92726154-92886154 GCF_943734695.1 Anopheles maculipalpis
ATCGAGGCGAGATCGTCTCGGATGAGCTGCAGCTCGGAGGATAGGATGTACGTCGGAATTGGCCGATAGCCATACTTTTGTCCCAGGAAGACGACAAAGTTAGGACCCATCGATAGCCGTTGACAGTTTTGGATCTCTCGCATACACAGCTCCGTCGTCATGTGATCATCCGTGGCCTCGTCTCGCACACCCCATCGCATGTCTACCACCTTGGCAAAAAAGAAGTTTGGTTAGACAATCCACCTGCAATAGGTGGAATTATTTATAACGCAGCAGAACCTGCGTGACGCACGCCATGTTGTGCTGTAATTTATTAGCTACGAAAGTTGGCAAGTTGGCTCGTTAAACCGCATAGTGATAAACCAGCGGATTGTAGCAGTAAGTAAATCATAACGTACATACAGCGCAATTGGTGCCATTTTTACCCACCCCAAATGTCATAAACAAATTCCAACTCTCTACTGAAAGTTGGTGTCTGTCTGCCTGCTAGAAGTACATCCAACTGGCCTCGTTTGCTATCAGCAGTTGTGCGCACGTTAAGTGTATGCAGGCAAAAGTTCAAACAACTCTCCCCAAAAAACACTATTGACCCATTTCGAGGCCACATTCGTGGGGGATGTGGGCATCGAAAAGAAGAAGGACATGCAAAAACAGTAGCGTGATGTGCGTTTGACGTCATTTGTCAGCTCAGCGTCCCCCGTCATATCACAAATGCCTCTTGTTGTTGTCTAGTAGACGGAGTATACGACTCTCCCCCCCATTTTTTTTGACGTCTTTCGAACCTGTCACACTGTTACGTTGCTAGACATTAATCCAGCAACGGTCTTAGTAGGCAGAGTATAGAAGGAACGGAAGAATAAGGCAAGAGAGATTGCTTATGTGTGAGGGTATTTCTTGAGGGCGCAAATGAAGACACTCTTGACGGGGTGTATACTAAATAAATCAATAAACTGCTTTATAGCGCGCTATATTGCTTTGTGCCACTTAAAGAAGGCTTCATATATTCTTCTGAATGTTAAAGTCACTTAAAGTGTCACCAACTCATAGTCTTTCTAGAATCCGCCTACTTTTATAATCTTTGAAGTTACTCACTTGAAATTCCAATCCATGCTTCTCCCGACAGTAGTCCTTGATTCTGGGATAACATTTAGCCATCAGGTTGTTTCGTTCCATGGTCGTGTCTATCCACACAGAGAAAAAGTAGAAAGAACTCATTAGGGACCTCCCAAAAACAAAAAAAGAGAAGGATCCTTCACCCTAGCAGTGCGACCGCCGTACTCCAAACAACCTTCGGCATGGTCAAAGCTCAGTTACGTAACCATATCCGTCATACCTGTGAACGTCGAGCTGGTAAAGATGCGCACAATTTTCGAGCTAACCGGTGGCAGATTCTCCATCGAACCGGCAAAAATCGTGTCAATCGTGCGGTCATCCATTGTGTGCCTGGTACACGCACCACTGCCAGATTAGAACTTTGGATGTATTTTGTCCCTTTAAAGGCTGTAAATCCACTATCGGAAACGTTTCACTGAACAGGTGTCGTGCATTCTAGAGCTGTCGCACGTCTGAACACTGGTCGGAAACCTCGGCCAGCCAGAACTGCAGGTATTATTGCGTTTCGATCAAACCATTCCAGTCCGGTCCGTCCGTTGCCATGGTGCCATGGGTTGGATAGGGTGAATACTACAGCACGGAAAAGGAAAAGCAAAAAGAGTAGAAATGGCAAATGCCAACACGGCGTACCCGGCATATTTCGCCTACTAACCAATAAATACGGTGGTCGCTAGGGTTCTAATGCGGAAGCAGTGGGTCTTGCCAGCCGGGCGGCACACAGGAATGGAAAGGTGTGCTTTGTTTTCACTTTCATTGGCTTCCGGGCATTCTGGCGTTATCATCGGCGCTTTACGGCGCTTTGTTGTACAACGGTGCAAGGACGACGGGCGACGACGCCGATCACATTAGGGTGGGACAATGTTTACTTATTTTTGTTTTGACTACGAGCGAGCCCGCCCGGCACACCGGTCACCGGTTCGGTAGAAAGCGGAAGCGTGCTTAGAAAGTGCAACGACGTTAGACTTAGAAAGTGTATCGGTTGCATTCCGATACACAGCCGGGGTTCTGGTGAGAGCGAAAAGTTACGTCAATAAAGCGTGTTTGGCGTGGTGGCGGTTGTCATGCACTCATTGAGGTTTTCGGTTTCTATCGGCAGGCAGGCTTATACCTTAAACGGTAGTAATAGTGCTGCATTGCGGGTTGCGTTGTCATTTGACACTGTTATTGTTCCCACCGTTTAGCTGACACAGTGCTGGACGGATTAAGCGTAGTCGTATCTCTTTTCTTTCTTTGGATGTCTTCTATACGTATTTATGTTTTCATTTAGAAAGAGTCAACTCCATTGAAAAGCGTTTTTTAATAGGATTTTTGGAATCAACCTAGTATTACTTCCCAAATTTCTATACTGTGTAATGAGTAGGCTGTGAAAAATAGACCTTAGTGTAAGGGATTGCATACTTTCGGGGGTGCAGAGATATTGCATACCTTTGGGCGTTGGATAATATTTTTTTAAGGGATAGTGAATGTAAAGGACTGATAAACAAGAATTATTTGGGGGCCATATGAAACGTTTGTTTGTATCTGCGATGTTACAAATAGACAAATCTTGAGATAGTTATCAGTAGACTTGCAGCATTTATAATCGAAATAGCCACCAGGTTCTACGAATGTCGAATTTAGGTCAAGTCACAGGACGGTGCTACAAATCCTAAGAAAGTGGTAGTTGATATGACAAAACTCCGGCCTTGTTTGTGTTAGGAGTTAGCTGCATCTTATCGCCAGGATTTGTCTTTAATATAATGTTAAAAATTATCTTTCTGGTGAAGCTTATGTATAACGGCTATACGCTAAAGTTTTACATGCTAAACTGATTCCATGAAGAAGTATAGAAACCTTCACGATCTCCTCACAATGGACAATCCGCCAGACATTACCAGGTGTTACTTGTCATCCGTTCGCGCAAGAAGTACGAACATAATGCTTCCCTAAAATCACTGATAAGCTGTTTTAAACAGCATTCTCACCGATTATTCAATTTTGATGTGTCTATCAAAAATATTTGACGTTGAAAAATTTTTGCGAGAAATTTTTGGTAGGATCCACTGAAATACTATGTGTGTGCCTTGCCTTGTAAGTTCTCCAGGACATCAGGCCACCAATCAGTTTCCATGAAACTCGATCTAGGGCTGCAGTCCTCCATCCTCAGCTGCATCCGATCTCCGGCAGGTTAGACTCCACTTGATTAAGCCAACGAGCTCGCTGTGCTCCTCTACGCCTTGTGCCGAACGGGTCGCTGACAAGCACCTTCTTGGTGGGGCATGAGTCCGGCATCGTCATCACGTACCGTATCGTATCCGTTATCCCTAGCCAACGTATGTAAGTTATTATAATAATAATGTTAATCTGAAGAAACCTAGTCTAAAAGGAAGCCATTGTTATCACCTTCGTGATCGTGCTCTAATATTCTAGAGTGTATCCCAATTTAATTACCAACAATGTACTGTGGCTTGACGAGCCCATTAATTAATTATTACAATCGTTCGTGTTTATTGTTTTGTCGTCTCGGTTGCTTCATATCAATCTCTATAACCTTGCTGTGATCATCATATGCTGCAAGCTATCATACTCAATTGCAACACACACCCCAACTCCACCAATTCCGTACGAGGTGCTCACAGGAACTGATGCATTAATCCCGGACAAAGCAGTGGGCGAGATTTAACCGCGCGCCATACGAGTGCGGTCGTACATTGTTCAATTACCTTTAACGATCTGCAAATGGTGCATTCTACGGCCGTCGTAAACCTGGGACGAAGGCGAACCTGCCTGCCATTGATGATGGATCGTAGCAATTGGCTTAAACGATCGTAATCGGCCATCAAACAGCAGCCAGCGAGAGCTGGCAAGATTGTTGCTGCCGGGTCGCACTATAAAAAGCGGCCGCATTGTGCTGGGACCGCGTTCAGTCTGTGTTTGGCGGTGCTTTCGAGCAGTTTTCACAGTGCAGGGCAGTTCCCCGGAGCAGTTTCGTCTACAGTAGGACACTTTATTTGAACGTTGGATTTGGCGGTTCGCGTGCATAGCTGGGCGTGTGAGCAGGTATTAGGTGAGCTTCTTCGCGTATATCTTTCTTTTAATTAACAGGTTAGCTGGAGTGTAGCTATGAGTGTTGTTCGTGTTTTGGAAGCGGTTGGACAGAAGATCGGCAGGGAAAAGGTATCAGAAGGTAAATAAAATTGGTTTGAAGGAGAAACACGAAACAGTTTTCTTGTTTGTAATGCGGACTTCTTGAAAGGAAAGAAAATTCTGTTGCTCAACTTTAAACTCTTTGTACTCCTCTTAAGGACTCTCTCCGGGCATTAGATTCCTCTCCAAAGGGAATGTTCTACATCAAGAAGACATTCTCAATATATTACGTGCGATAAATAAAAATGAAAAAACTGTAGAATAATTTCTACCAGTAAAGCTAACGGGGACACATCTGCATAAATTCTTCCCAGCAGTGCCCATTCTATTGTTCAGCATTGTATTGTGAAAACTCCTTTCGCTTATTAAACTCTACAAACGTACCACACGGCGCCATTAATTACGAGTATCTCGACTAAGAGGAACGCCCAAAATCGCCAGCCACCAGTGAAGAGAGCCTTCAGCAGTGGCTGTGCAATGTTTTGGTGGGCTGTGTGTGTCTGTGTTTCGAATTTTATTTCGTCCAATAGTTTACTTCACCATCCTCGGTATATAAACAGTGAAATAATAACAATAAATGCAATGCATAATTTTATATAGCAGTCACACAAGAAGGTGGCGCTTCCAAGCTGGGTTTTTGGACAGATGCCCGATAGGGAGGAGTTGCATTTGCGCTCACCGGCTCAGTGGCTCCGGCGGTGGGAATGCATCGTTAAATCCTCCCGCTGCACGTGGCCGTCTGTGTTGCTGTTGTTATCGTTGCTAGTCGTGGCGCCTTTGAATGCATGCTATCGCTACCAAACGATTCATTCATGCCCATTAAAACTAGCCAGCAGCGATTTCGAACAAAAAAAAAAAAAAAAAAACAACCCGAACGCGAACGCGAATTCGGCATTCGAGGATCACTTTTGAGCATGCGCCCACCGGTAACGGGCTGGAGAACTTCGGCATCATTCGACGAAGTTTGACAGCTTTCCTATCCAGTGGCTTTCGGTTGTGGAAGCGTGCATTCGTCTTCAGTGTGGGCTCCGGCAGTTGGCCGGTTAGGCCAGGTTTTGCCCCAACGGAAACCGCGCTTTGGCGCGTCTGCTGCGTCTATGGCGCCAAAAATTTGACCTTAAAACAATCAACAGTTTAGTGCGATTGAAATGGGGTTTGGGATAATGGAAGGAAAATGTGTTTCGGGAAGAAAATGTTGCTAAGCGCAGGTGTGGTCAATTGCTTGGAGTGTATTGTTGAAAGTGTTTAATAACTTCTTGTTTTGCATATGCTGTGTTTTAGTGATTCTATTGCGCCCACTGTCAATCTTTTTATTTGTTGTCCATCGACAATTATTACAACAAGAAAAGTAATACAAAATGTAGCACAAAAAAAAAGGTAAGAAGTTGTTCGCTAAACTTTAAACAAAAAGTGAACAAAAAATAATTCAATATTTGTGCTGTGGATTTTAAGGAAAAAAGTAAAAAATGAAGAAATTGTGTTTCTGTAAGAAATTTGTTCAAATCAAATTTCTTTTGGAATCGTCTCCACGTGACAGATTATCAAGCCACGTGATTGAAACAAGTGAAATACACGTGAACGATGCGAACGAACGCATTGTCAGATCAGATAATGACAAAAATCTTAAAATTTAAAACTAAATTAAAAATGAGTGTGCATTAGTATGAGCAAAAAAAAAAACAACTTACTATTGCAATAAAAACAAAACAATATGTTGTAATGTCAACATAATTTTAAATAAATTAATTATTACTGAAAAACTGAGGCCTTAAAAAAATAAACATTGTTTACTCTAACAAGCGTGAGTTGTTAAACTTCTTGGCATAACGATGGCCGGTTACCTAGCTCATACCGGCCATCGGAATGGCTTACATGTCTTATCGATGCCAAGGTACCAAGGTAGTCAGTTCTTGCTACGGAGGAACGGCCCTCGGAGGAACGGTTCCTGCTGTGTGATGTGTGTCTTAGACCAACAAATTAGCCTTATAGCCTCTGGGGGTACTCTACACATCTTTTAATCCTTCCATACGAAATTGAGATTATTTTTAACCGAAAGAAGAGGTCTTCATTGTGCTACACTATTCTATTATTCTGAGTACTGAGTTCTGGGTTTTTACCGACTAACACTTCCTCGAGCCTTTCGCCTTTACCATTTGCAACAGGGCAGCTCGTCACGATCATCGTAGGACTGCCGAAGAGCTAATATGCCTCTGTCAGCTTTGCGCGTTTAAATCTAAATGTTTTGCCATACGTACACGATATTACAGTGTCTGGCAATAGATTAAGAACACCTGATAATTGTACAAAACCTCTTTTTTTGGTAAATTTAATTGACTATTTTTTAGTAGATTTGCCGACAATTTGAAAATCGTCGGATGAAAATATGGAAATAATCTCATAAAAATAAGACCATTCATCAACGTTCTTCAGATTTGAAAATTTTACGCATTCATTTATGAAATTATAAACGAAAACAAAATTATTCTAAATAGTTCAAAAGCTGATGAACATTCTATCAAATTTTGGTAAAATTATATTTAGTAGAAGTATCGAAAGCAGCAGTTTGAAAATCGGGCTTGGAAGGTGTCTTAAACCACTCGTTCGTCACTGTGCATAAAAAATATTAAAAATGTTCTTTAAATAAAAAAAAAGCTATACAGTCTTGAATATAAATAAACCGTCAAACATAATTATTTCCTCCAATAATTTTTTTTGGAGGCACAAAATGCTCGTTAGTGTAATGTATCATTGTGGGTTTATTTTTATTTTTTTTTATTTGATAGATTTTTGCCTCCCTCGCTACTGGAAGAGGGCTTCAATATCGTCCACAGTTGATTGAGTACCCAGTGCAACGGTTTGTAATGCGCAAGGGGAAGGAGGACACAGATAACTGACAATTCATCCCGAGGGATTCAAATGGAAACGTTTGGTATGTGTTGCGGCGTGAGAATTTGTGTGAGTATGGTGCATGCTGGCCGAACCATCTGATGGCCAACATTCAGGTAAATTGTGGTTGATTGACCACGCGTGTTTGCATTGCCCATTCGATATGCTTCTTTTTTTTGTTGTGTTACCGTCGTACACATTGCGAAGAATTATCTTCGCGTCCCACATTGTCTAACCATTGAGCAATTCTTTCGGACATCGTCGGCATCATCGGAACCAACGCGCATCGCCATCATCGCATCGGAGCTGCGGAGTCTTTGTATGTTTTATAAAGTGTGAAATAAACCAAAACCTTCCCAAACAAAGCACAAAACAGCAAAGCCAACGGGTCATTTGCTTCATTTTTTGCTCACTTACTAACTGCACGTTCTGTTCCCCTTTTCCGCGATTTTTCACGCTTCTTATCAACTGCCCAAACCGGCGATGGTGGTACGTTACAGACCGGAAACGTCGTCGTCCGCTTTGGAGAGTCAGCTCGTGTCTGCGTTCCGGGCCGCTGCCCTGCCCGACAACGAAACGCTGGACCTTCGTCAACCGTCTCCCCTTTCGCCGGGTGATCCACATGCTCACCATACCCACCACCATCATCATCCCGGTGCGGGATCGAATCTCCCCCTGCCGGACTACTCCCGGAAGCGGTCCCATCGGCATACGGATTTGCCCAACTTTTTTCAACCTGCTCCCGGTGGAGATTTAGTACCCGGGCCGAAGAAGGCCAAATTTTCTGCCGCAGCAACAGCGGCCGCAGCAGCGGTGGCCGCCAACTACTACGATAATGCATATCTTTCGTTCGAGAAGAGCCTCCGGGGTGCGTTTGGAGGAGTGGATGGGATGGGGGGTGGTGGTGGTGGTAGTGGTGGGACGGGATCGTTGCTTGACGGGCCGGGGGGAGCGGGTGGCAATGGTGCTCCGGGAGCCAGTGGAGCACACGATCCGTACGCCGGTGGGCATCATTTGCTAAGCCCGATCAACTACACGCTTACGGCGGAGGCCATCAATCGACGCATTCGAAGTACGCTCGGGCTGGACGATCCGGACCAGATGGAGCGGGCGCTCGGGGGGGCCATGAACAATGGTAGCAAAGGCACACCGGACGATTGCTGTCCGGGGATGGCTAGTCCGGATTGGATTATGCGCCGATCGGGCACGGGCAGTACGGGTGGTCCGGCACTGGCGGATACGCGCATCTACACGCACAGCCCTCTGCCACCGGGAACGCCGGGCGCGTTGTACGAGGAGCACAAGTTTGCACCGTTCTCACCGACCAGTTCCGGCACCACCACCACCATGCATGACGATAATAATAATGTGGACAAAAAGGCTTTCCAGGAGTAGAAGTGTTTGGAAGGTGTTAGGTTTTTGCTTGAGGATTTCTGGCAGGAGATTTGGAAGAGAAACACTGGCGAACTGATACGAAAGTGATGGATTGGGACACAGTTTTGGGCCATAAAGACTTGACATAATGTAGGATTATACGATTCATACGTACATCATCTTAAAAGGATGCAATACAGGGGTGCTAATAATGACGATTGGTCTGTAAGGGAAAACAATGCCACAAACTGATCCATTTGGGTCGTGTAGTGGAACACACAGTGGTAATAGGTATGAAAATGAATCTGGTTTCATAGAAACAATCTTTTTTTAGTTTTATATTTTTTATTTTCAATTAAAAATGGGCGAAAATGAATTTCAATTCTACTTTTTTTCTGCTTAAACTGGTGAGCTTCTGAATGTGGTTCTTCTCGTTTCGGTTACAAGCCTACAAGTTGTGACTTTAAAAGGAACATATTAAAGAATAAAATGAAATGAAACTGATGCCTATCAAACCCACACACAGACACACACACACACACATACAAAACAAAAGATAAATCATAAAATGTTTAAAACAAACACTTAACACGAGAACTTCCCCCTCTCCCCAAGTTAACTATTAATATGCAAAAAAGCAAAAGAAAACACAATTTTGAATAGTTGGAAAAAAAACACATAAACACATCAACGAGGAAGCTGAGATGCGATGTTTGATAAATGAGGTAATCCCCCAGAATAGATAATCAAAAACTAAATGAAAGACATGCACACGCACGGAGACTCTCTTTGCCGCAAAGAAAACAACCTTGGTGATTAATCTAGACTGATTAGATAATATACAACTCATCGGTATATAAATGCATCCACACACTCGTATATACATAGATATTCGATAGCGAGCGGGGTATTATACGTGAACTCTCCAGCCGATACATACATAACTCGTGTAGAATATATTTCCGTACGAAAAAAAAAAACCCCCCGAAACTGCACCCCCTGATGGCTACATTATCTTGTAGGCATTAGGAGAAGGATAATGTTTGTAAACGCCCCTCCTCGCGTAAAACACTAAACCCCTAATTTAGAACCCGAGTAACACTATTGATTGCATTCGAACACTTATATCGAGCTAGAAATTGTAAAGCTCCTCCGAGCGAAGAACCCTAGAACTGTGACCGACGATTGTGGGCTTTGGCGAATGATAAATCTTTAAAGTAAACAGCAGGAAATAAAGCAAAAATAAAGCACGTTATAAACATTCCCGGACGTTTGTTTGCTTTTTTTTCTGTCGCTTATTGTGTGTTTTACAAAGTTTTTGATTTGGTTTGATAAAAAAACCGTGTAAAGTTGTAGAAAAATAAAATTCTTCACTGATGACATTGTTTACTTTTTACTTTACTTTTATTTTACTGTGGAAAATTTTATTTTCGTTCCTGTAGTGTCACCGGTTTTCTCAAATTTTCAATTTTTACCGAAAGCTTAAACCGCGTGCTCTTCTTGATAGTTTGCATTTTTTTTTCATGTAACCCATTGGCTCTCAACCCGTTTACGTCACACGCTCGACGAGTTGACGTGTGCGTTTATTACCAATTGAAGTCGCCGTAATTCACTCAACAGTTCCTATATTGCCTAATATACTGTTGAAAGCTCCACGAAGCTTATTTGAATACAGCAGCTAAGCAGCTTTTATGCTCTTGTACCTCTTAAACAGCTCCTAAGCAACTGTAAAAGATCTAGAAGGGAAATTGTTGCCAAGAAAGCATTCGAGATCACTTCGGGAGCATTCAAGATTCGGGACTCGAAAGATTCGATTCGAATACGTTCCTAGTTGATGGATTCGTAGGGCATCCGAACATGAATCTTATCTTAATGAATCAGGTCTTCGATCCATACTACCGAGTTGTAGAAACACTTAGAGGAATATATTTTAAAAATCTTTAAATATTGCAAGCTCATGGTAGAGCTTTTCAATCGCGTAATGGAATTAAGCATTTATTTATTTTTTATTTTTATTCATAAGGGACGGCCAGGCCGTATTGCTAATTTAGCATTTAATGTGCTTTAAATTTGCAACACGACTGAGGAGCACAAAGTGGAATTGTGATTAAGATTTGATTAGATTGACCAAAAATGGGGTTACAAAAATTATACAAGTGAAAATATGGTACTAATTGGGTGATCTTCCCATCCGGATGATCCGGAGTAGGAGAGCTAACTAAGCCAAAGACAAGAAAAATGGAGATCTTGACCTTGAACAGTCAATTTATTTGCCCAGCATATCTGGCGATCGCATCATTCCAGCTGAGTTTTGGAAGAGACTAGAAATGACTGAGACTTTAGGTATTCGATGTAGCTTATCAGTATACTCCGTCGCCTTGTTTTAGCAGCGTAATTTATCAATTCAGTACTCATGGGAATCAGTTTTATCCCATCGTTGGGTGTGAGTTGAGTTTTTCAACACAAATACACACAACCACCATTGAACCTTGGATAAGCTGCTGCTACAACAGTAAGCTTCAAAAAATTATGTTGATATTAGATCAGATCATGAAAGTTTCTAGCTTTGAGTCTCTCAGAGCTGAGAGCTCAGAAGCAGGTAGATAACATCACTAACTCTAGGCTTCTGATAATAACAAACTTAAGAGCTTTCCATGAGAAGTTGATCTTTATCGTTCTTCATTCTTGCCGGATGATGATTCTAAAACTTAAGTTTAAATAATGATATTACATAAAAGAAATATGGCACGCTTCAAAGTGGAGACAGTTCATTAACCGATCGGATAATAAACTCCCATCTTGCTTGCTTCCTCTGTCTACTACAACTCATTTTCCAGAAGCAAAGAATTGGAAAAAGGGGAATTTATTTTCAACCGTTTGCCCTCCCGCCAAAAAGGAAAAGAAGTGATAATCGATTGCCAGATGAAATTGAAGCTTTTATAAGCGTCCCATTTGATAAGCATAAAGATTATGCAAACATGTAAACATGTCTACCAGCCGGCCAGGACGGTGGACGGTCGTCCAGCAAAGAAGCATCTCACTTGCCTTTTTTTTCGATTTCGAACTGGTAAGCAAACAGAAGAAGCAGATCGAAAAGTTTTGCGCAGTGGGTAACAAAAAAATTGGCCCAAAAAACCCCCGAACGTTCGACACACAATCCCAAAACAATCAATTGATAGGGCAAGTAATAATAATTGCTTCCTGTGCAAGCGACTCCGGCCCGAAACACACACCCCGATTCGTATGCCCCCGTACGTAAACGGGATTAATGGACACCGAGCCGTCCGAGTGGTACCAAACCACACTCCTGCCGGTTGTGGAAATTTCAATTATTCTCAAAAGGAACGTCGAACGTTACAAGCATATCGGCATCGAAAAACCCGTCCCGGTTTCTTTATCCACCGTCCAAAGGGGGGGGGGGGGGGGGGGGGACAGCGGTCGGGCATATGTGTGTTGCAACTGTTGGTGGAAGTTTGTCGGTGGCCGCGTCCAGCAAAGTGGTCCTTTGCTTCGACTGGAGCTGGAGATTGGGCAGACCGGTTCGTTCGGTCTCTCAGCTCACCATCAACAAAACCCCTTCGGAAACAATGTGTTTTCTACGTAAATCCGGTCCGGGCACGGTACGCGGCATGGGGCGGGCTTTCACAAGTCGTGATGAGTGCAAAATAGCTTCCGACAAGAGCAAATAAACATCGAACATTGCGCCGTACTTCAATCCGGCGGAGAAGACCGCGAAAGACCCAAGAGCAAGTGGTATGGCACCAAAAAAAGAAAAAGAGAAAAGTTTGCCCGAAACACCGTGGAACGAAAGAACCCGGCCGTCCGACAATCCTTTCGATGGATAAGCAAATATTTTTACCTTTTTACAACAACGCGCAACACGGACGTTCGGTGTATGGCGCGCTGTAAGCGGATAGCAGCTCGGTGTCGATATTGACCGATGGTCTACTGGCTGGCTGGTTAGCGAAATGCCAGCTAGCACCGTACAGCAAGATTCCACACCTAAACAAAGTGCCGGAATGCCACTTACAAAACTCCACAACAAAAAAAATGGAGGATCGCCATGTGCGTTGTTCCTCAATTAAATCAATTTGCCACCGAAAACTTCCAGCTGCCGGGACTCGGATCGGATCAATGCTAGGAATGTGGACAGAAGAAAACGCGCTGCATAACCGATGGTGAACAATATGTCACAACCGATTTCCGGTCGTATCGCGAGCACCGTAATTAGCGACCGGACGGACGAACTGGCGAAAGACAGTGATTGACTGTTTCTCCACATCTCGAAGGCGTTGTGGCTTGTGAAGTGAGTCTTTTTGGTTTCGAGTCGTGGACACTTTACACTTTAGGGGTGGCAAATTAAGCCACCAACATGGACAAACTATTCCCGTTGTATATTATTAGAAGAAATGGAGTTTTTATTCCTCTCTTACCGTGTTCTACGAACAAAGACCACTTAAACTCTCTCTTGCTGCTGTAAAGTTGCGTCCGAAAACAGCTCTGATAAGCAAACAAACAGCCAAGTTTTGGAAACACACAAACCCAACAATGTTGATTCGTAAATCATCATCAGCAGCTGTTGGGTGGATGGCCAGGCTCGCACTCTTAAGGAAAGTTCACTAGATCGCTATGAAAACAGGACGCAACCCTTGTACGTTGGGATGTGTGGTGTGGTACAAGTGGTGCGTGAGAAATGTGCAAACATTGATTCATAAATTCACTTTCCAGCACATCCATTCCCTTCCTTGGGCCCCTGGACTCGTTCCATTATCGACAGTTTTTGATGGCCAACCCTCAGCGTGCTGGGGTGTAACAAAATTTTCGAGAGCATGATACTACACAACCCCACCACGTGGTACTGTCGAACAACAGCAAAACAATTGTTTTGCTGTTGTTCGCGGGGGGCGATAATGGAAAGCGTAAACTTTTCGGCGCAACCGAGTGTGGAAGAAGAGGCCTCCCTCTGTGTGTGTGTGTGTACGTGTTATTTTTTTTTCGTTGTTTTGAGTGTTTATTGCAGTTGTAAAGTTAAGAGTGCCCTTCAAAACGATGCTGGGCCTACGCTAGAGGGACGATGCGCTATCTGTTGGCAAAACGGCACTGGACGAGTCACATGTTGAAGGTGAATTTGTATTCAGCAGCATCAGCACTGTTAATCAAGTTTATGAAATATTGAAAAATATCCAACAGGACCCAAAGATGGGGGTTTTATTGAATTTGACAAGATTAAATCAATCTCGTCAAATACCGGCTAAACGAAATGTGTGTGTGTGAGCATTTCGTGTACAAATTTAAATGTTTTTTTTTTTTATTGGAAGTTCGCAATTAGCTAGAGCTGGTCATGATTTTTGCGTCGTCATGGAGAAGTCACTGTGATGTTGATTATTTTTCATAAAATATAGGATATTGACAGCTCTTGACATTTACTTATCAAGCTCCTGAAGGCGTTTCAGGGCAGTATCTGTGAAACACTTCCGCCTGTTTAAATTCTCCACATTCAGCAGAAGGGACACTGGGCTGTCCCTTCTGCTGAATGTGGAGAGGTGTCAGCAGCGCCGATCTTCAAACGGCAGGGACCGGGGTTCAAATCCCATCCAGTCCGTTCACAGGTAATGCAGACTGACTCTCCAACTATGTGGTATCACCAAGTTTAGTAAGCCATGGTTAGCATGCCCTGCCAGAGCTCGCTAAGCCAAAGAGAAAACATTCAGCAGAGCTGAGGTTCAAATCTCAGCTCAATCGAATTTCCTGCCGAGGAAAGACTTTTCCATTCGCTATAAGAACCTTTATTGTAATTTATGTAAAGGATTATTTATATTCTGGGATGTTATATTATAATAAGACAGGATTCTTCCAACTGGCGTGTAGCCTACACAGTGTGTAATTTAATAATAAATCAACAATCAATTGAAGCTAAAATTAACTGAGTACCTCCAATATTTCCTTGTTTTTTCATCTGCAGACTATATTAAATTTTATCACGTCCATTTATTCCTTTAGTCCTAGCTTATAGCCATCCAAAGCCTTGAGATATCTTTAAAAGAACGCTCCGATGGCTTTCAGCTCCATTATAAAATGTAAGAATGACATATTTTGATCAAATATTACTAATTCCTTCTTACCTCGTACCGATTTTCCACTTAAAAAATCTGCAAACGTAATGTCTCCTCCGTGCTACTGTATCAATGACGAATCCACCGAAGGGAAAAAGATTCATAAACCCCACACGATTTTTATTTCGATCTCTCGCACTCTCTCTCTCTCTCTCTCTCTCTCTCTCTCTCTCTCTATCTCGTCACAAAGTTGATCCAATTGCCAGGCACACCCTTGCAGTCAAGTTGATTATGTGCTCACAATCTGCTCGGAGTTATTTCCTTAATTAAGAACAATAGGATGCGCTGTTATGTTGCACCCGTTGGTAAAGTGATATTAACAGATTCCACTGTCGCGCTGCTGTTTACCAACCGATGCATCCCCATCCATCGGCAGTAATTGAGCCAACGCAGCAGCAATCAACAAACGGCACTGGGTAAAGGAAATCATCGTGTGCGTGGTTGGCTGGAGGGTGCGTGTCGGTTGCTTGTTCGGTGTCGCATTTGCATTTTGTAAAAATGGGCCTGTTGTCTGATGTTGCTTGCGTCAGTGTGTAGCGGTAGAGTCGGCACGGACTACTCAGTTTTTGTGGTGGGATTGACATGTTTAGTAAGAACAGGTGTGTCACATTGACAGGTGTTTTTCGACATGGAGACATTTTAAAGTGATAGTTTTGGGTTAATTTTGAATATTAGGCTTTAATTTAATTTTGTAAAACCTTAAAAAATTTTACCAAATCTCAAAATCTAAATGAAAAAGACAATGCTGCGTAGCATTAAGTCAACACAAACACAAAAAAGGCCCAAAACTTTAAACGCCGCTATTTCCATAATTTCATCAAGAATATCTCATTTATAATTTACATCCACAGACTTGCCCCCTCAAACCGCTCCACGAACAATCGAATCTAATGGAAATGTGGGAGCGAACGAACACAAAAAAAAATCCTGATACCAAAAAGGAAACAGACAAAGAATAATAAACCAAAGACAGCACACACCATCACCATCATCTCCCAAGGATGCAATGCGAAATACTGCTTGCGGATGCATAATTATAAATTCATCTTGGAAGAACCGCGCAACCAGAATGGTCCAACGAGTACGGGAAAGGTAAACCGGTGCCATTACGACACGTGGTGTGGGCTGTGGCTGGATTGCCCGTTGCACACGATACACGTTGTTCGGATGACTTTACGCATTGTCGAATGGTGGTGCGCGGGGTGTGAGACACGGCCGTTGCGGCAAACATCAGTGGCAAATCACGTTTATTACAAGGTAAACATTTGATCCTTGGTGGCATGAAATTTTGAAGAAGCTGCCCGAGGACGGCCTGAGCTGCCTGTTTGCATTCCGTTAGAAAGTGTTTAACAAAGTTCGGTTCGGTGTTTCGGCACTCTTTGGGGAAGACTTTCCGGCACGAACAATGACTAAATTTGTGCTAAAATGAATAGACACCGATGGAAGTTTTCACGGTGCTGGTGATGGAATGGTGGGTGTGGCAAGTGTGGTGAAAATTATCAATAAACCGTGGTAGAGAGCATTGTCAATACATTAATTATGTATGACATCGATCCTTAACAGCAATTATCCTTTTGCGGTGAAAATATGTGTTTGTTTTTGAGGCGAAATTTGAACAGCGTGGTTTTATGGTGAACATCTTTTATTTAGAGAGAAGTATTATGATAAAAGAGGGGCAGATTTTTATATCTTTATAGAGAGGCTGTTAGTAAAAGTAGAAAATCTTGAGATTAGTTTCAACCATTTTTTTTGTCGTAAATTTTTAGCAAATCATAAATTTTCACACGCAAAATACTGTCTTGAGCTTTCTTAAGAACATGCTGTCAGTACAAAAGCTCGACCAATGCGACGAAGATTGACTAAATTACTGTCAGATCTCTTCAGACCGTCACTTAACGACCCAAGCAAATCTCAGCAGGAAGCTTGATAATCTTATACGAAAGCTTGCGGAGGATTTGGACGTTAAATTTCGTCGGAAAAACTTTATTGAAAACAAGCACTCAAATGAGATTTCAACATTCTCCAACTGTCTGATTTCGCTGTAATTTTTGTACACATACATGCTGGCTGCTTTGAGTTCTGAGCGAAGATCCTAATATTAGACAATTCTAAAATGTTTCATCCATAACTTCGTTAATCAATAATGCCGTCAGTTGCTATCAGACAAGACTGTCAGACCTCAGACCTAGGGCCTAGTGGATGAAATATTTTAATAATAATATTCTCTATAAAACATTTCCCTGTACAATAAAAATTAAGAACTAAATATTAAGTTGATAGCCAATTTTCGTACCCAAAAATCTGGCAGCTCCCATCAGTAAAAGGCTCAACAAAAAGTCACTTCATTCTAGAAGTCAAGGTTGAAGAAATGGTGAGGATCACTAGAACAATTTGATCAATTAGGTTTAATGTGCAAGATTGATAGAGCATTTATATAAATTTGGAAAAAAAAAAACAAAACAAAAAACACGAACAATCCCACATTCTAAATGAGGTTTATCATCCCTCCATAAACACCCTCAAATAATGCTGGGCGTAGCGATATCCCTACCGCTATTTACTCTAGGTGTTTAAAAAGGGAACCATTCTCCACCCGCCAAGGAAGGGCCAAAAATCTGGGCGAAATATTCTCACATCATCCCTACGTAACAGAAAAAAAAAACCCACTTGAAAAGTAAAATTTATGCACACGGTTGCGTACAATATCTGGCCGCCCGCACCACGTTCAAACATTACACGCAATCAAAAAATTTAAAAAAAAACCCACCATGAAGAACCGCACCGGGCCGCCACACACCGGGGCACACGGTCAGTTAATAATAAAAACGCACCGGAAAATTATCCCCTATCTTAGCCTCAAAAGTGGTGTGTGGAAGAAAGCAAACAGAAGTGGAAGCAAAAAAACAAAACTTGGGGGAAACTCCTCACCAAACCACGGCCAGTAAACGGTTGGGATAGGTGAAGAAATCATTCACACATGAGCGCATCGCGGCTCCCGGTGTGGAAAACTCCCCCCCGAATCGGGATGGGTAGGACTAGACAACGGGCAAAAGAATATATTTTCCAGACGCACCAAAAATCAGACACCCTCGGTCGACCTCGTCCTGCGTGTGCACGTAAATCGTGGAAGAAATACATTAGCATCTCGTCCCGTGTTTGCCATCGCCTCCTGCCACTCTTGATCTTCGTAGATATTTCCACTATTTTTCCTCTTTTTCATGCGTTTCTCCCAGTGCGAGCTGAAAAGCGTCTGCCGAAGGGCTCTCTGAGTTCTGTGCTGTGCGAAAAATGAAGCGAAGGGCAACACCAACCGTAGATTGTTTACTTTAAGGCTACACCAGTGGCAAAAATCTTTGCCCAGCCGTTCGGGCTTAACCGGCAGCTCGTGAGGGAAACGACGAACAATTCCGTTGCAAAGGAAAATCCCTCGACACACTCACACACACCTATCCACGCTTTGACGTCTGCGGGCGATCGATAAAAAAGCTCAGTCTCTTTATTCTAGCGACTTATATACTTTGCGGGAGCAATTTTTCCTTATATACCAACGCATTCGGGAAAGCTTTCGGCGTGAAAGCTTTTCGCAACCTTCAACCGAGCAACGGTTGCTTGGATTTCCCCGTCATCCTCAAGCAGCCGATCAACACTTCGTAGCGGTTGCTGGCGTGGTTTCACCACTGCTTCTCGCAACAACACGACAGGGTGGACAGGACAATTTCGATCGATATTCATGTTGGTTTCCCACTTGCACACCATCCCGGTGCCCCGTCCGGTGTCCCGTCTCGCGGTATCATTTTTCGCACCGAAGACAATCGAAGACGCCGGCGGCGCGCCAGACGCAATAAATTGAACGATCGGTAATTTTCATGAATTTTTGTGCCGCACCAACCGCTGGCCGCGGGTGACGCGCTGTCTGTCTTAAATACTTTCCCTGCTCATCCGGTTGGTGTTTGTTGGAGGGTGTACAGATTTGTTTGCTAGTGTTTTTGGGGTGCGTTCAGGGGGGAGGGGGTTGTTTTTTGGCTTGTATAAGACGATTGCAAGGTTGGGAGCGGCCACCCATAAAAAATGAATTTGAATGTGCGTTCAAGAATTCTTTAACAATCATTTAACTTCTTTGTGTTTGTTTTTATTGCTTGTGTGAGACAAAAAAGAAAGAAAGAGAGAACGAAATGGAAAGAGTGATACATAGCATGCTCAAATGATTGTACTGTAGGGTATACAATACATACATACAATTCTTAATTTAAGGACTCAAGACGAAAGCGACGAACTTTATAATTTGCTTTAATTTTATATTTTTAATAATTGTCATATTTAACCAATAAAAGCCGGTAAAATCAAATAATTTTATTTTTGGTTCAACATTATAAATGCTTAAAATAATTTGACTGAATTGAATTGAATGAAATGCGACGATAAAGTGTGGTCAAATCCTATACGAGAGTTAACTAAGCCAAGAAAGTCTGAAATGGAAGGCCAAGGCTTACAGAAATGTTTTTAGCCAACAGGAAAATAATGGTCATTTTCGATTTCGAAAAATATTTTTAGTCCATTTAATTCTTCATGTGTTCGAAATATTGTGTTATTTTTCTCATTCATTCAAGGAGTAATTCTTTGTCTGCGATAAAGTATGGGAAACATCTATTTACTTTTTATTAAAACAGTTCAACGTTTTGGTATAAGTTTTTTCAAAAAAGGTCAAAGAAACAATCAAAAAAAGTTTTATAGACAAATATAAGCGACATTTGTTTTTGTATAATAATTAATTTTGAATATAGTTGTAAAGAAATTTATTTATTTACCAAGAAATTTGTTAAACATAAGTAAAACTTATTAACATAATGAGTATAAGGAGTAGATAAAATAACCAAACGAATTGACTTCGCTCGCTGGTCCAATAGATCAATCGGTTAAACAGGGCACTCTACAACGCAATTTGATGTGGGTTCAAATCTTGATGAGACCCATGATTTTTTTTCTCTCTCTCTCTTGATTATTACACATGAGTTTATTACTGTTAGCCTGAAAATGCTTTACCCTTAGGATGGATTGATAATGAGACGAAAGACATACATAAATCGAGCTTCTTAGTCTTAGCCGATCATTTCTGACTACTTTAAAATTATTTAAAGCAACAGCAGCAACAACAGAATAAGTCTTTCATTCCTTTTATAAAATATTTTACATTATTTAAAACTATTGCTATAGGATATGATTTATGTAATAATGTTCCATTATTCATATTTTAAAATAAACTGCCGTTTTTATTTGCCTCACAGCTTCAGCACAGGAGGCGTGCATAAGTAGCCATTAAAAAAGCACGGCACGATTTGGTATTTCGTGTCACGTGCGCCGTTCTTCGTTAGGCATTTCCACACACCCCGATTCCTCAATTCACGCAATGTCGGTTGATTTTGTTGAACTTCCGGCCATGCCAAAAATTTGCACCTACTGCATACTACTGCTCCCCTCTTCCCCATTCGTCCCTTTCCCTTCGTTCGACACTAATGAAGGTTGATTGTGGTGCGAGCGTAAAAGTTATGATGTTTTTCTTCGATTTCCCTTCAAACAACTTTAACCCCCGCAGTGGTTGTGTTTCGGACTGTTGTTATTTTGATTTCGTTCCTGGTGAGCTTTTTACTTTATTGGTTTGTTCGCTGCCTTGGAAAAATAGTGACCATGTTGCCCTTTGAGTTTCCTATGCGTTAGTTGATCTTTCGCTCTGTTATTGCTTATCTAGGAAAAACATCGTGCAACAGCGCGTTGGAAGAAGGTTTTGGTGAACTTTTCCTTTCGCATCTCCACCAGTGCGAACTACGGTGGGAGGATGGGATAAAGATGATCGCAGTCGACGGAATGTTGCCCGGGCCCGTTGTACCGGTGGCAGGTGTTTGCATTCCAATCAAAAACTGTTATTTATTTGTTTTGCCTTCGCTCTTTGCAAACTTGGCGGTGAGTTGCTTCACGCATCTGTCAAATGGCATCGATTGAAGGTGGCTAAAGGCAGAGATTGTGAGACCGAGCGACGGCTGATGACGACAGTCGGTCGGATTTCCATCACTTTGGGAGGGCGTACATGGGGCATTTGTGCCGTTATTACCTTCCGATGGTTTGTGTACAGAAGCGCGCCTGAATGCGCGCCTTTTGTGTTACTTTTTTTGAATATTACTTTTTTGTTCGATTCGGTAACTCTTGGTAATGCGATCTTTCGTGTTGGTTCCTTTTTGTTAAGGATTGTAATCGGACGTCGGACTTGTTGTTCCAGCCGTTGTCTCTATATGAGACCTTTTTTTTTTTTGTTTGAAGTTTCATCTCATACACAGGCTTACAGGGCTTGCCTGATGCAGAAGCTCAATCAAAAGGATAAACCGATAAGCGTGGACCGGTTACGGCACGAAAGCGAATAGGTCATGTATTGTATCGAAAGCAAACAATGGCCACGAAATATTACATTGCATTGTTCCAAAATGATGGACTTTTTTTTGGACAAATATGGACATTCGGAGACATATGGTGACAGTGCTGCTAGTGGCGTTTTATATGCTTCCGTAGATTTTGTACGATATAGGAGGTTTTATAGCTTTAAAATATTCTAAATTTAGACACAATTGAATTTAATTTTGTAAGGTTTAAAAACAGATATTCAACAAAATCGACATCAAATAGTTTAAATCAATCTTAGTAAAACATCTTGTACAAAAGAGAAAAACACAGTATCAATCAGGAAATTAACTCTAATCAACAAATAAACTCTTAAGATAGTCCTTAGCAATGACCGTTCGAAAATTGTGTGTGTAATGGCGTCCTGCATCAATATAGTTCAGGACTCGTACCCGGTTCAGAACTCGTAGAAGGGCCCATTTCCCTGAACAAGGCGCATTCGGATTTAACTGCTTACGTTGTTGTCAGAGATCGTCTCGGTCAACTGATACTATGCTTGCGAACCTCCGTCAAGCGGGTAGTTAGTCTTTGTCAATCCTATCGGCCTCGTGTTTCAGTAGTCACTTGCATGATCTCACTGTCGTCCACAACGCCAATGAATCGGAGAGATTCTCGTGAGATACGAACTATTAGATCAGATTGGTAGTAGATCACCTTCCAACAGATGAAGCAGCCAGAAACCTGGGACACAATCTTAACAGATAGAGAATATTCTTTATGATAAGCATCGCTACTCCTTATCTAAAGAAAAGAAAAATTCTACAAAGAACGGCTTCTATTATAACCTCCTAACTTATTTTGTAGCGTTTTCCTCCTTTTTTTTCTTGCTCTGCCGCAAATCATTCAAATCTAACGATAATTTTATTCGCCCGATTATACCGCGACAGTTTCGATTATGGGTTTGCGGCCCACCCTCCCATTTGTGGTTTTACAGTGTGCCGTGCGCTCTGCACTTTGTATCGATGACACCGAACGAGCCTTCAATCATAACCATCACCGGCGAATATAAGGGCAATAAACACAATCAGTGCGATCAGGAACGATGGTCTGGGTGTGGTTTTCCTTCAGGTTTGGGAGAAAAAAACAAACGAAACAGAACGGCAAAAACACTCAACTCCGTGCTGTGGCACTGGGAGATGGAGTGTAAAAATAAAATACAGCAACTGTAAGCAAAAATAAGCAAGTACTGCGGAAAATGCTCGTATGTACAGATTGTTCCGTCAGCATGTGTATATGGGGTGCAAACTATGGGTTTTTCGTTGAGAATAAGCAAGCTTTAATGAAGTTTTGAATTTTAAAAATAATTCTTTTCCTTAGAATACAAGATAACAAACATAATTTGTACAATAAAACAATTTTTAAACTAAATATTGTCCAACAAAAAGTACACACACACACACACATTTGCCAGTCCCACAGTGCCATTTTTCGAATGTTTTATGAGCGTAACTTTGGTACGGCGCGGTCATAAAACGGTTCCATGTAGGTAGCAGCGCGCCTGCCGGTTGGAGTTGGGAAGTGGCTGTGCGATAAACATAAAGCAATAACATGTGAGCGAAAATACGAAAATCAATTGGAACAACGGAATGTTTGGGAATGCTTTTTCGAAACCCCAAACGGCGTCTAAGCTGGTACGAGCGTCGTTGTGGGAGTTTTCAAACACCAAACGAGCTTCTCCCATCCATCCGCCCCGCCACCAAAACGAGAGAAATGGTGAATAGGACAGCCAGATAATATCACTTTCCCCGGGACGATTTGGGGAGTTGGTTCGAGTGGTAGAAAGAATGGATGATTAGGTAGCCCCAGTTATAAGTATTTGCTTGTGGTTGAGAACCAGGAACCAGTGGCTTCTACTGGCAATGACAATGACAAGGTGGTTTTTTCGGGTGCTTTTTGGTAAGTTTGGTTTGTACGGTTAGTAAGGTATGAGGAACATGGGACAAATATTGCTTGGGCTTCTGACAAGATGTAGGGCTGAGTGTATGTGCAGGATTATTGTAAGGAACAGCTCTTGCTACATGCTTTGCACTTGCACATGTAACGTCGATAACAGTCTGTTCTGTTGAAATGAATGAATTAGAAGCTACTATTAATAAAATATTCTTCATATTGTAGTTCAATCGTTGTTGAAATAATCAAGGCGATATTGAGAGAATTTTCTGCAGGAAATAGACAGGCGGATCAAGACTCTTGGAGGCCCCCATCCAAAAGAGAATTGAAGCCTATCTATCACATATAATGGTTGTGCTCAGATCGAGACAGATACCAAGGACTCTTTTCAACACATTCGAGTAAATTGTCTAAAGTGCATCAGGACAGGGACGATTGTTTCTGACATCGATAGAGCCATCGATTGCATTGTTCGTGGTCTTCTAAATGCCAGAGGCTCTCATGGCCAAACAGCAACTAGGTAGATCCTTCTAAGTCGAGGCCCTAACAGGCATCTGCTTAGTTTGATTATACTATGAACCGCCTTTAATGAGAGATAAGTTGTACAGTGCGATGTGTGACAGAATTATTTAAAATTTTTGATCCTCAAGTCGATCCTCAACTTTGAAACAGTGATCATGTACTCTGGAGTGATGTTTCCTATAATAAGCCCTACCAACATTTCGATGTTAACTTTGTCATATTCAGACATAACTCAAAATTTTCTATGATCTTCATTTCCCTCTTGATCTTATTTTAAAATATCAATGTCACTTGCATCTTGATAGCACGATATTTCCTCTAGTTTTGTGAGTAGGGGTATAAGGCAAAGGATAAAAAGGATACCTTTTTAGGAAACTGTTTCAATGTGGAATTCCTTGTAAAGGGAGCCTCCCCGAAACTGAACCCCTGGAAAGGATATGCTTTATGGAAAGAAGAGACATTCGTTGTAAATCGACATGGATCTCTCGATCGCGATGGAGGCAATTTCTTTAAGAAGCATCTTGAGGCCTCTAAGGATCTTTTCCCGCTACTAAAGTAAGGTGTAATGGAAGGAAATCTACAGACTTTTTATTTCGACTATTCCGACATACTATTGACTAGGGTACTAAATCTGTACTGTTGGACCAGCAAACTTCACACCACATCTTGATACAGGATCCTGAACGTAGATCTTTGCTAGCTAACTCTGGACAAGCAAAGCCAAATGGGAATTAAAATGGTTAACTATAAGAACTTTCTGAGCTTTTTGGTATCAAAATAAAGAAAAATTATAAGCAAACAACTTTACTGTTACAGCAAAAACTTAATTGCAAAAATTTCAAAACTACCGTACAACACGGTTAACAACGGATTTCCGGAATTCAATTCGATTCCCTCGCAAAAGACATATGATTGATATCCTTTAATTTATTAACATCCCGAAGCTACTGCTTCCACCGTCCCGCCTGCCTAGCCTTGCCTTTATCAAACAGTGGAAAAACATGGAATTATCCAATCTCAGCAAATCCTTCTCCTTCCTAGCTTGTAAATAGCACGCATTTGGGAAGAAAAGGGTCCATTTGTCTAGAGCAAGTGTCAGCAGTTTTCCGATTTTTGTGTCCAGCGTTTGGGGGATTTTTTTCTTGTTTGGTTTGCCTTACTCGCCGTGCCGTGTTACTGGCCCCTAAATGCCCAAAAGCAAATTGACCACCCAGCTCCAAAGGGAGAGTTTTTCTTACTGACGCCTGGTTTTTTTTTTTTAGGTGGAAGTACTGTCTGAGTAATGTTTCATTACTTCTCGTTCTGGAAGTAAGCGATGCTGGTATGTTGTTTTTTTTTTGTGTAAGAGACTTACATACGCAGCCGTGTGAGGCAAACGATGGCAACCCGATCCGTAATGTCATGCATGTTGTGCCGTTGTACTTCCGGTATGCTTTCCTCCTCTACCCCGTTTCAAGAACCACACCAACCGAAGCCTAAATGGAAGACAAATAGAGGGAAACATTTCGCTCGTGTCAAAAGAGGTTTTTTTTTTGGTTTACTTTTCCTTCAGGGCAGCACGCTTTTTTCCCTCCCCGTTCCCCTTAGTTGAGCTACCAGATTTTGTGGTGCGTTGGAAAATTAATTAAGGTGATTATGGAGCATTGGAATTTCATCGAATTGGTTTGCCGGGGTGCGGAGGTGTGTGGCCGACCGTTTTGGCAATCGCGTCAAACTGTATCGCCTGTATGCAGCGCGTAGGGTGAATAGATTAGGCAAAATAGAAGGGGTAGAATTTCTGTCCCAAAGCCCATTCGCAGCCATTCGAAATAAATTTCAAAAAAAAAACCCCATCTGGGTTCTGGTCGGGAAAATATTTGCAACGCACGAAACAACCGAGAGCGTCAGCGATGGCAGCGACAGCACGCGGACAGTAAACTGCCCTGAAGGTGATACTGTTTGAATAAAACTCCGTCCCGGTTTCGTGACGTCGAATGAAAAGGAGTACCTCCGTCTTGCACTTTTTGCTTCCGCACGGTTCCATTGTTGGATGCGACATGATTTGGAGTTTTCGCAGTTGTTAGCGGAAATGTGTGTGAATAGTTGACAATGATGGAATGGCACTGCTAGAGTACTGGCTTGGTTTTGCAGCAGATTTTCTGCATGGTGAAGGTAGAGAGCTCAAGAAGCAGGTAACATACACACGGGATCGGGATGATGACGATGATGTGGATGGTCATCTCAAACTGGACCGTCACAACTTTCGTATTGAATGTCGGCGCACGAAACGTGTACACATTCTCGTCGTGCCTTTTCCTTGACTGGTTTCGCGAATTACACTTACGTGCCGACTAACAGCAACAGAAGTGATCGTAGGTTTGCAATGGGGAGCATGAGAATTGAACATATCTTGGGTGAAATTCCTTGAAGCGATAGTAATGACAGTTTCCACACAGCAGGACTGGGTATATAGGTTATTCAAAAGCGTGTGGAGTCTTAAGTTGCCGTGCAGCTACTCCTTTCATGATACTGCCGTAAGTCGAGTAACTTCCGTGAAAGACTTGAGAGTGTAGTTGGATAAGACCATCTCTCTCTCTCTCTCTCTCTCTCTCTCTCTCTCTCTCTCTCTCTCTCTCTCTTTTAGTTTAAATGTTTACTATCCTTGGGTATTGATTGTTAGACTTTTCTCCAAACTCAGCGATCCTCAATTTCTTGAAAGCTTAGTTTTGGTGCTCCACCGTGCAGCAAAGATGCCGCGTAGCTGTTCGTCGTAGAAGCTTGGCATTCCCACTTCTTCGGGTCTGGATGCTTGGAAGGGAAACATGCTACGACGTCTCCCTTCCTTTTTCCCTTACTTACTAAGAACAATTTGTGCAACCCATGGAGCAGACAAATTAAATTAAATAGATAAAATAAATTTAAAAAAAAAAACCAGTGCCGAGACAGTAGTGTTTTCGGTCTTCGCAAGGCAGAACCGAGTCTCGTATCCCGTCCGGATCGCTAGCCCGGATCCAGTCAAGGAAAAGTTGAAGGTCAAGGAAGAAATTAAAATTGAAGCAGAGAAGATGCAATAGCACATTTTATATTAAGAACGAGAAACAACATATTAAGAACGAGAAACAACAGCTATGCGAACGTCCAGCAAAGCAAAAGGTTAAGAGGCAAAGTTGAGAAAGGTTGTGTTAGCATGAAAACCTCTTGTGGTTGAAAAATTGTGTACTAAATTTATGCATTTTATTACCATTAGCATTCCAAGAAAAGTTTTTAAACATCCAGATCCAGATAAACTTTGAGGCAGATATTGTTTTAGGAAAAAAGCAAACATCCAGCACACCACTGTAGCGGTATGGTCATCGCAAAATTCGAACGGACCAGAAACTAACGCTCAACCACTACCACTACTGGCCACTGATGAACCGAGCCGAATACCGTCCGAACCGAAAGACATTTCTATTGATGATATAGGAAAATGACTTAAGGGACTATTTTTGTTATTTTAGACGATAACCCTACTCTGCTCCTGCTCTGGTGTTTTTGTGGGGCCCGTACTGGCGTTGTTTTGCTTTCCACTCTACCCTTCCCTTCAACACCTCCTGGCCTCTGCCCGGCCTGCCGGGCGCAACAGCTGTGGTACACAAACACACTCATCGAGCACAACCGACCGACGGGATGGGCAGTGTTGATGTTTGATGCTGCTCGCTGTATTGTTGTTTCTTCCTTCCTGTACACACCGTTTGCTCTTCCCTTCCATCCCTCCCCCCCCCCCACCGCCCGAGGAGTCCTTGTACCGACAAACAGAGCACCATTACGCTCCGGGAGACATACTGGCGGACCCGTCTCCAACGAGCGTCCAACCAGCGGAAGGTGCTTTGAATTTACGCTTTTATTTTATTACAACCGATTGCGAGCACCGACTCGTTCGCACTGTGACCGTTGTTTACCCATTTATTTCCGCTTGACCACTTGCCCATTTACTGGTCATTGCTTCGGGGATTGTGAGTGAAAGCAACGAAAAAGAAAAAAAAAAACACTCGCCCTTCCCGGTACAGAAGACACACGTCGATGTTTCCTGCCTGGAGAGTCGGTAAATCTTCACCGTGTGTGAGTGGAAACCGTCGGGGAAAAGGGAAAAACGGACATCCGTTCTGTTCTGCGCTGGGAGAGGTGGTTTGCTTGTGTGTGTGTGTGCGTGTATAAGGTGCGAGCATCAAATGCAAAGGAGCAGACATCTCAAGCACCGGGAAATGAAGAGTTTTGTGCGATGTGTTTTTCTATAATTTTGCCATTGTTTATAGAGGAAAATTGTTCTCTGCCATTCCCCTGCTTTGTTTACGCAATGTTGTGTCTGTTTCTAATGTGAAATGAGCGAATCGTGCGCTTGCGGAGGATTGTTTCGGTTGTTTGCTGTTGGTGTGTGTGTTTTTTAATTGTTCTTTATGTAGATATAGCACACACGCATAGAAGAAGAAAAAAACTTGGCCCGTCGTATTGGAGTTTCGGGAAAATTCAGCCAAAAATGTTTCCTTAGGATGCAGGAATCTTTTTTTTTTGCAAGATGGAATGGTTAATTGTAACTTTTACAGTAGTTTTTCGCGTAGAAGAATTGAAGGTGAAGATGCATTTTATTTTAAACTTAGCAAAATTAAGCTTCATTTAATATTTAATACACGTTCATTTATATCAATTGAAGACGGTACCGATTGCTAGCATGAATTTATCTGTTTCAAATCTCTTTAGGATCGTGTCTCAGTAGGCACTTGCTTCATTGTAGAGTTAAGAGTTAAACAATCATAAATAGACTGAACCTCCTGGAGCTTGTGGAGCCTAAAGGTGCCAAAGGTGCCATACTTAACGGACATTTCGTAGAGGAAAATGTATTGTCATCAAGGAGAATGTAGAACATTGCTAGCTTAAGCTATTCGCAATACCGACAGGCTGTCAATGGAAAAAAGGTTTAAGGTTTTCGGATTTCGGAGTTTGCATGCATCCCGGAGTTTGCGTGTGGTTCTACCGGGCCATGACTAGTTTTTTTTAATAAACAATCCTAAATTAATCTAAATTATTTTGTTATACTTCTATGTTTATTTTTGTATACAAAATTATTGATAAAAATTTACATATTTTATGTGTTTAAAAATCTATTTTCTCATTAAAATTTAGGCTTGATAAATAAAGTGATGAAATAAACAACAAGATAAACAAGTAAGATAAATTTAAAAAGCCAGAAAATGAAAAAAAATCAATTTATTTATACATTTATTTATTTATTTATTTATTCATTTCATTCATATTTATTTGTTTATTCAAAAATAGAGACAGAGGTAGTAACACAACCATTTTAATAACTTGTAAAAATAAATGGGTCACTAATTTGGTTTCCTTCCAATCGATTCAAATACATTAAGTCATATCACACATCCCAATATTCGCAGATTAATAATTTAAAAATATTTTTAATCTTTTTGTTCTTTTACTTTCGTATTTTTACTATTTATTTCTACTATTTAAAATACCTCATTGCAGACAAAAATCTACCCAGGCAAAACAAGCATCAAAAGAGTTTTCCATCTTCACATTTTCTCCTACTTAAACACCAAAAGAAAAAAAAGCGACAAACCTCATTTCATTGTTATTATAATCCTCAATGTCAAATCGATTGGCTCACAAACACTCACCCGCGGAATGAGAAGCAAAAAGAAATGCAACAAAAAAAAATCGCCAAAAATCAATCTCTAGGACCTGTCACCGGTCCCGTACTCGAGCAAAACTTCTACCCAAAAAATTATTCTCTTCCAGCCAGTATTTCATTTACTTATCGATTGGGCCTCCCACAGTCAGCCCGGTGTAAAACCGTATGGAAATTAAGATCCCTCGAAAGTACCGGGCAACACCTTTTGCACTGCCACGGCTTCTTGTGGCGCTTTTCGGTGGACGTTTGTCTTTCGCTTTCGGTTTGCTGCATTCTTCCTCTCTGTCTTTGTTTGAGTGTGTAGGTTTCGCATTCTTCCTGGCACAAAATCTATCAGCCAGACGGTGCTTGTTTGTCTTCCGGAATGGGGCAAAAAACCCACTCCCCGAACCACACTCGACTACTGCGAAGTGCGTGAAGCTGGAGCCGAGGGTGAAACAAAAGCGACGCGACAACCATCCAGACTGGCCACATGATTATAGCCGACGCTGCTGTCGGCTGCTGTCGCTAAAGAAAGTCCTCCGGTGTAAGAACATTTCACCCACCGAGGCACGGTAAAATCGAGCGGACCCTTATGTAAAGATCTGCCGACGCTATCGAAACCGACGAAAAAGGGCAACCGTCAGCGAAAACAGCTGGACGTTTAAGGCTACCCTCAGCGCACTGCTGGTACTGGCTGTGAGTCTGCTTGCCGGTAGCCTTAACATTTCAACGTACATAAGCGCATCGAAACGGATGTGCCAGCCGTACATACAATGGCTGGCAGGCTAGTTGTTGTGGTATGAGCTTGAATCTGGTCTTTGTGGAGCTTTTTAGCAGACGGATTTTTAAAGCTTACCCTCTTCTTGGAATGATAGAAAAGCTCCACCAACGTACATAGCACATGAACGTGGAATGAGAACAGGAGGTAGTGCGTGGGATTTTGTAGCAAAAGTTGCTGCATGGTTGAGCACATTTTGAACAATATATGAATTTTCTCTAGAACAAGAGTGGGAACAGTGGGATTTCATTACACTTGGTAAATTTCGATCGATAACTTTGGGTTCAGCAAAGGTACGGCCGGTGTTAATTAAATCCCTGCGTCTGATGAGCGGTCGGATTGATTTCCATAAATGTGCTTTGCTTTGATATAGCAGTAGTAGCATCCAGCCAAGGGTTAATGTATGTTTAATTAGATGAAAACAAAACAATGGTAACAAATCGATTTGGGAAGGTAAGTTAGCAAAACCAAGACAGATTTGTGGTAAGTGTAGTTTTGAAGCATAGTTCAGCGTTTATTCGTTCAAAGTGGACATTAATCACTAGGAAATGGAAAATAATTAGGCAAACAAACTCAAATGGCTCAATATTTTGTGGAAATAATTGTTAAACAACTAGGCTAGGTTAGACTTAGTCACGATAGAGTCAAAATTCATTCAACTGGTACGTTGACGACAGGACTTACTATAAATAGACTTAGAAAAGAACTCTGTGATGGCAGGCCAAAACCGCTTAAGGTTTTCGAGTCTGAGAAAAAGAAAATTGTCCAAAACAGTATGAAATGAAATCGTGAAATATGGAAGCTTATGGTCTGTTTCCATGTAGAATAAAATAATAAAAAATTAACTGCTTAAGAGATTAATCATAGGTGTGATAGTTATTTTTTATTCACTTTATTATAATCGTGTAAGATATTCTACGAAAGTAAGACTATCGTTGATCTAATTCAATTTCGATTTAATAAATACTTATTTATTTTATCTTAAGTTATTTTATCTTTAACACTACAAGATTCTGTAACAATAATATTTAGGAATTTAATTGTCTGTTACATATTTGCAAATTAGCGGCCACTAGTTGTATATTCTATATTTATAATTACTTAAATATTTTTTTCTCAATCCATTGATTCATCTTTCTAATCATTTTATAATTTTCATGATTCTTCATTTAACGGACAAAACTATCTCTCCGATCCATTCCATACTGAAACAATTTTGTAAGTGAAACATCATGCGTCTCCATCGCTTTGAGGATAACCGTAAAATGTATGAAAGGACTGTGGGTATAGCTGTATCTAAGAGAAGGTCTAGGATAATTGAATGTAATACAATACACAATATAGCAAGCAAGGGATGGATTTGATAATGCCAAACATGTCTGCCACGATTGATTCTTGACTTTGATACTTTGAAATGAATAAATTCTAAATAATACTTCTTTCCTCGTTCGTTGAAAGTAAACATTGAACCATACTGTAAGAACTATTTATTCAACAGGACATAAATGTATCCTCGTGCTTTGGTCGACATAACAAAAAGTAAAAAGGTCATATTCCATATTGATAACGATTACGTGGATCGTGTCAAAGACTGGGCGTCTCCATCATGAAGCAGAAATATTTTTTGATGAATTTAATAAGTACAAAATTTAGCTGAATTTGTTTTGTTGTTTTCATTTTAAGTTTGGACGTACTTTGGGAGGCTTTCCTTCTTACATATATAAATGGACAGGCAACAAAAGCTGAAAGGAATTCTTTTCTGTGCCGAACGCTGAATACGCTGGCTGCGTTCAAATAAGGGTAATTGGAACCAGAAACAGCATTCAAAAAACCACGTGCAGCTTTCATTTAAGTTCTTAAAAGTGAAAATAAGGCTTTGTCCGTTGTATTTAACACAATTGTATTTAGTACTGACAACGATAAAGGCTAGGCGACTCCATTTTAAAATTCAAAACGACAACAATTATAGTCAAAAAACAGAAGGACTATCCATTATCTGTATCGATGTCCTTCAGCTTTTCACCAATAAAGGATAATAATTTTATTACTTACAATTTGTGTAGGCATTGCCAGTAAACCGTCATCATGATGACGTTAAAGTAATTTACTTACCAAGTTATAGTAATCTTCGCACAATTTAAATAAAATCAACACCTTACTTTAGCGTGTTCCTCCATTGATTCAAAATCGATGTACGTTTACAATACGTGTTAATATCATTATGATTTATAAAGCATATAATCAGAGAGAAAACACTTGTAATTAGCATTCCTGAAAGGAAAAAAAACCCAGTCAAAAAGTGACGAGGAATCAAGGTATCTATCTAGCAATTAGGTACCTATGAGGAAGAAGGGTAAAACAATAAACATCCCCTATTTCAAGTCAATAAATCCACATGCATAAATCAACAAAATCGTATCAATAAAATACTACAAATTATATGCCTGAAGTTATTACCGAAATAAAGGAAGAGAAGTGACTAATGAAAAAAGGGTTTGCCTGGGTAGTTTGTCCATTTTTAATGGTCGGTGTGTAATGCAGCACCAGCACTAGCAATAAACCATCAATAAAAATAATGGAATCAATCAGAAGAGTGAAAAAATAAACGTCTATTTTCTCCATTTACAAAGGAGTGGCTTCCAGGGTGAAAATTATAGTTTCTTCTATCTGCTTACTTACGGAAACTGGGCATTTTCTTCCCTATCTGTTTTTTTGCTTGCTTGCTTGCTTGTATTTTATTGCAATGTTCACTGAAAACCCCCCATTTTAGATGCACATTTACAGTGGTGTTTGTTTTTACACCAGCAGTGAGTGAGAAGCAAAAAGAAGAGAAATGCCACTTTCTCCAAGGAAAAACCCCCAACTACTTGCATCATTCTGGAAAGAAGTGCAGCAATAATGCACCGATGCGGCCCACTCTAGCAACACGCCTACTTCGGTGTTTTGCTGCACCGACGCGTTGTGCGGCAAACAGGGACCGAAAGCTTCCGACTGCACTTGCTACGGTGCAGTGTGTTTGTGGGCAGGAGAAATAAAACATAGCAGTGAACTGTTTTGTTGCACTTCTTTTGTCACTTTCTTCTGTGTTCTTCTACATATATATTCACCATTCTTCTGCCCTCTCGCGGCTTGTATATATATGTACAAGCCCAAGCCCAGGGATGCGCCTGTATGCCATTAACACAACAAACGATCGTTGTTGCATGGGTGCAGGAAAAATATTGCAGCAACATTGCATGCATCCCCAGCCGGATGCACCCACCCAGGATCCACCATAAGAGCTAGAGAGTAGCAGCGCACCGGGCAACACACAACAAACGAGCGGGTGTGTGTATTTAATTTGTATTTATGTAGAAATATACTTACTCGATCGTACGTTTCGCTTCTGCTCGGGCACCGTGAGCTTGCGCTTTCGCTCCGGTTGCATCTCGGTAGGCATCGGCAGGACTCTTCTGACAGCTGGCTGACAGCAGCATCACCATCTTGCTCTGGCAACCCTGCCCGATCATGTGCGCTCGCATACACACACACAGCACAACCACCAACAAGAGAGATGGCGTGTAGTGTTGTTGGCAGAGCAACGGCAACAGCAGCTTCTAGGAGCTCGAGCTCGAGCACCAGCAGAGCAACCGTTAGTAGTCACAGTAGTAGCCGCATCGTTGCGACTCATCTCGCTGGGATGTGTATGTAAATAATAAATAAACACAAATACACAACCCGAGTCTCGGAAAACAGCACCCCCTTCTCTCCCCCTTCGTCCACCGTCGCCGTGTCCTTCGGGTGTGCGAATTGTATGTGCGATTTTCTTGTGCATTTTCTTCGTCCTACCCCTGGGTCTCGGTCGGTTCTTCTCCTTCACGGACGCCAGAACAAAAAAAAAAAAAACGCTATCATACCGCCGCCTGGTCGGTTGTGTTGTGTTGCATTGCAATTTTAATATAAAGCATGTTTTGTGTTGCTTTATCCCCTTCAGTCGATGTTTTGACGCTGTGTTGTGTTGTAGTGTGTCGCCGGCCACCGTAACGACACTCTGCCGACGGTGTTCAGTTTGCAAACCGCGCGCGTACAGTACCGAGGGTCGTACCGTTTGTATCGTTGTTGGTTCGGTTCGGTGCGATTCTTCGAGTCTGCTTGCATGTAGATCGCTTACGGCAGCCTGTGCAGCGAAACAGCGATGAACAGTGAACGATCGCCCAGCATCAAGAGCGAGGAAGTTAGCCAGGATGTGCCGGAAACGGCTGAAAACGCGAATGCGGGTAATATTATGCTTATCTGATTGTGATAACGGTTGTTTGATGTTTCAGGAGCTTTCTTTTGTATAACTATAATGTTTTTTCCAATCCAATATTAATTAAACTTCCAGCAATCGTAACGGTGTGTAAGTTGATGGTTTTACTATTTAATAAATGTTTTACTTTCAGCCACTAACTAACCAAATAGAAATACCGAAGAATATAGATGTTAATTTTGGAACTTTTAAAGCGTTCTTTTTATAGTTGTAAGAATAATGTCCGAAATAATTATTCATATGAATTATTTGTAATAATACAGTTTGCCTTCTATTAAATTTTTTTATTTGTTTGAAATTTCTGTTATGAAATGTTTTATTTTCAATCTATTTCCAATAATCTCATCCATTAACTTGATTTTTTACTCTCTTATTCTACTTGTGCTTTAGACAATATATAAAAATAATAAATAACAAATAAGACTTTATTTTATAATAAACCGAATTGGCTTCATATTTAGTTTGTTGCACCCAGATGATAACTAATAAATTACTGCATAAATGTGAATTGCTGGTCGGTTTGTTGCTAGTCTGATCGTGATAGTGGCACAAAAAATAAAATCATTATACAGTAAAACTGAGTGTATATAATACTTCATTGGTAGTAAAATATTTACAAAACAATAAAAAAATGCTTCAACGAAAAAATATCAATGAAACACATTTTTATAATAACTTAATACCCGAAACAAAATGTGAATTTAAATTTTTTTGTTAAATCATCCATATTTCAGTTATTTAAAAATAAATTGATAACCGAACGCACCCTAGATAAGATGTACTTAAGCTGAGGGAGAAGTAAATGTCGACCCTTCACATAGGACACAAGTCAGAAGCATGATAAAAGCCAGGTATAAAATATAAGATTAGATTTGAAGGAATACAGCCTGCCATACCTAAGAAATTAAAAAAACATTAATTGAATAATATTTTGAGTAGCATGATCAGCAGCATGTTTTATATTAAGAAAATCTGGCAACACTGATTTTGTCACACTAAATTTATTATAGCATGGTGATAATTAATTATTTCCTTAGAAGCAAAATGAGCATACAGTTCTAAGCCTTTAAAAAGGACTTTATGAGCTAAAGTTTACAATAAAAAAAACTACTGTTCATAAAACATTAACTTAAGCACAATCACTTTCATGCTCTTTCATGAACGCTTAACTCAACTGCTATTAAAACAGGACAGAAGGACAGCAATCAGCGTTCGCTTACTATCAACCGTCCAAGAGTGACTAAAAGGATCAGTTCTCGCTTCTCCTAAGAGCGGCCCTGAATCGTTACATAACTTCGGGCGTTCGTTTCTTAAACCGGGAGACGAACATTTCCGAACGAATTTTTCGCAAAAAGGAATCGGCCATCGTACTCTCCTACCGGTCCGGACGACATGTACATAAGTTCTTTCCCCAAACGTGCACACACACAGCCACACAAGAAGGATGGAGAATGTGGTACCTACCGTACGGTGAACGTGATTGAGGCAGGCCATGATAAAGGCGCGCTTTCTTCGGTCTGTAATCAGCAACAGCAAGCGGCGTAGTAGTAGTGGTGTTGTTTTTTGCTGTCGTGGTGTGCATACCCACCCGTTTGTATATTGTGTGTAGTGTACATTCTCACGGCATGCTTTGTGTTGCTCGATCGTGTATAGTTGTGTTGTACAACACTTCGACTGGGGGGGGGGGGGGGGGGGTTTGGTTTTAATGGCCATCCTTCCTTGGCATAACAATAATGGCGGGTATAAGGTGGTGCATTTTGCTGCACTTCTTTGCTCCACTCTCGTTCCTCCCCCCTGCTGGACTGCAACAGAGCAGGCAAAGACGGTCGAGTAGTAGTATACTATATTCCCGTTTTGTAGCTTTCATCAATCGTTTCTCGGCAGAAAGGTAATATAGCCTGCAGAGCTGAAAAGGCGTTCCCTGGGTGGCTTGGGTTTCTGTACACGTGTCAGTGTTGTATTATTGTTGCCTATCTCTGTACACTCGCTGGCACTATGGCTACCGTACGGTACCGTCCTATCCTTTCCACATATTGCAATAACATAAACGATCCACATCCACCGAGCCGCCATACGCGTCCTTCAGTGCTTGGCCGCTCTTCCTAGCAGCGGTTGCGGTTGTCTCTTTTGTGCACAGCGCGCGAACTTCCATCACATATAGCAAGCAGTTTCTTATACACGCTGGCTGCCTCTTTTCTTCTTACCGAAGGTGCAAGAGGGCCTGGGTACAGAATGTGCAGGCGAACTATTTTGTTGATTATTATTTACTGTGTTTATTTTCTTACTCTTGGTGCTGCTGTTCGCGCATTGCTTTGCCGTGGTTCTTGCCAGACTCCTCGGCTTCCGATCCGTTCTTCCCCGGGGTAATATCTGTTTATCATTTACTCGCTTTCACTGTGCAGCAACCAATCGGGACGCCATTTTCTTTAGTGAGGTGGTAAGGTATTGATGCGTTCTTGGGTTGGCAAGATGGAGGAAGCTTACACGAGAAGGATCATACAGATGCATCCACAGATCCACCGAGGGAGAGCTTTTGGAGGGGGAGAGGTAAGGCAGGATGTACAACACTACAACGACCGGTTAACGGGTTGGTCCCGGGGTTTTTCTCTCTCTCCGATGGGCGCGGTTGAGGTGCAACCGAGTGCCAAGCATAAATATTGTTTTGCATGCAGTCCTACCACCACCATCGCCTCCTTCACCACACCCCCCCCCCCCTCCCCTGCTCCTTCGTAACTGTTGTTGTGTGCGAGCGCAGTACATAGCATTTAAAAACTCGTTGGGTGCAACCCCCAAAAAGTAACAAAACTATGTATTAACAACAACATAATAATAACAACAACAGTTGCTGGCCTCTAATGTGCAATGTGCGCATCTGTCCCGAGCGATCGCAATACAATGGACGGCCAGGGCGGATTTGTTGGTTGCAACGCCGTCTTAGTAGCGATTGGAAAGTTGCATCGGATACACGGCGGCCATGGACACAGCAACACCGGTCACCGCCATTCCCTGCCAGCTAGTAGATTTAAACAACAACTGCCAGTGTCGATCGGGGTCACTTACCACACGACCCCGCGCTTCGAGGACATTGGAAGTGAGCGCGCTACTTACGCCCTTGGTAACCGGGAAGAGACATGTCCGCGTAGTTCGATCCGCGATCAAACGGCACAGCAAAAGTAAGTGGCATCCATACGGCGTAGGATTGGTGCAGGACAATGGGAAGCAGCGAAGCCTCGACCAAATGGAACGGACTTTAAAGAACACGCTGGAAGTGGGGAAGGAAGACCACGAGGACACGGTGGTTGCCATCAAGACGGAGGAACTAAGTTCAGTTGGGTTTATTGTTGTTGATGCACTGGAGAAGGTTGCAGTAACGTGAACAAATTTGTGTTTAATGGCAAGGTATCGTAAGCTACGCTGTAGTTGTTGAGTTACAAAAAGGGGTATATAAATAAAGAATAATTTGTTAGTAGTTTAACTTATTGAACGATTTATCTTCGAGCTTTTTTTCAGGAAAAGAACATACAAATTTGTTTAGTGATTTATTTTGAGTTGTTTATTGTTTTTATTTGTTTATTTCGTCATTAATTTGTTGATTTATTATATCTTAAGTTGTCCAAAATGTTTTCTCCATCTCCTTATGTCTCTTTCTCACACTCTCTTGAGGATGTAGCTTGAAATTTAAGGATGACTTTGTTAGTAGTAATTTTAAGAATGATCCTTTTTGTATCATCAGATCACAGCTAGACTTCTTACACACCAAGGTAATAAGGCGTGTTCGACTCCGAGTTATTTTGGTAGATAAGACCCCCTCGGCCATAAGAAGCTCTCACGTAAGCTTGAACGACTCTTGACTTGCCAGGTGTTCTTAGACAGGTGGCAGGTGAAGCTTTAACATCGTGGCCTCCTAGCTGATGAAATGTCCCTAGGATTACGAGCTTTTTCTCTCTGGCGGTGCATGTTCATCTTGGATGAATAGGCCTTGGCGAGTAGTGGTAGATGCAGTGGCGGATTCTGCCTTTCCAAGGCGGCCAAAGCGGACTGGAAATTGAGGATAACCCATGTGAACCCATGTAATGTTACACAAAAAGATGAGTGTCCCAAAGACGCTTCCAACGGTATGCAGGACGCCCCGATCGGACCACAGCTGAGCGAATTACCGACGGTTTTCCACGGGAATGCTACTAGCGAAATTTTCCGGGAGTTTTTGGGACCCACTTAGCTCTTGCAAAATTGGTGGTTACACATTCATTTTTGGTCTGCTCGGGACGTGTAGCATACCATTAGATTCGTCTTTGGACCCTGCATCTTTTTTTGGAACACCCCAACCCGATCACTCCACCCCTGTAGATCCATCGTCCGATCGGGGGCCTTGTACGTGGTGACTTACGAGGCCCTAGGGGAGTCATAGGCGAGGTTCGAACTCATTGCATAACTGCATGGAAGGAGGGGGAACGATAGGGGGTTAATCATTCTAAGTGTAAAGCTGTTCTCTAACCGACGAGACACGACCGGCGAAGCTTCTCTGTCCGGCGAGGGCCCTTCGCATACATGTTAATCCGGCACTGGGTAGATTAGGTAAGTTGAGGACGAGATTTTTTTTATGATATGCTCTCTAAGGCAGTGAGATTCCTGCCAGACGAACAAATCAAGTACCCCCTTCCCTCTCCCACATCCTTCTACTCTCCTCTTTCTCATCATCTCCCACACGATAAACACACGATGAATATTCAAATTTGGAAAAACAGATACGATAACAGCAACTCATTAAATTGATAAACTAAACTCGAAAATTTACATACGAAAATATTTAAACCTTTGCTAATATGTACCTGCAAATATGTTCAAAATTTAAAATGAATGCATGACTGCAGTATCTGCGGATGCAAAAGCTTCAAAGCTGCATTCCAACATTTACAAAACAGCGAGCTTTCGTGCACTGCTTTGCTCGAGTCGATGAAAAAGTTTCATCGAAACGCGTGGTTTGCAAAATGGTTGTTGGCGAAGAGCAAAACCATATTCAATCATAAAATACGGATAATGTCCACTTATATAATAACTTTGTAAATGTGTAATTCTTTCTTAAAAAATTTAACAAGTGCATTCACCAACTGTATAAAGAAAATATCCAAACAACGACTGAAAAGCATGTTGACATATTGTGCAATCGCATCCGATAGAAGCTCCCTTAACACGAGCACGATATGAGCGCACCTGCTCTAGAGTGATTGTGATGAGAATTGATAAGAATTTCCCTCGTGGTCATCGATCGACGCTACCTTTTTGCTACTCCAAAAAGACGCATTAGTATTTAGTTTATTTTCTACCAAACAATCGTGTTAACTCAACTCACTTGCAAGCTCGAAAGCGATGGCCAACTACAAGGTAAAGGAGTGCACGAAGAAAAATATCGATTTTTGCTCCCAATTTGCATTCCGATAACACACAAGCGTGTGCTCCAAATTAACCATCTTTTTCCTCCACCCGCTACAGCCGATTGATTTATCGAAGGAAGATTTTCGCAAGTATCTCGACCGGCAGGGCGTGCTCGATGCAATAACGAAGGTGCTGGTAAAATGCAACACCGATCGGCCGGAAAATGCGCTTAGCTATTTGTTGGAAAATATGAACGAAGCACACGGCAACCTGAAGACGCAACTATTCGAAGCACATCAGGAAATCGAACGGCTGAAGATGGAGCTAAGTGCGCTTAAGGTGGTGAGTGGTGAAAATGGAACGGCACCTTCGACATCTACGACTTCCGGTGTGAAAGAAGAACCGAAAGAAATCGATAATGCGCCACTAAGCAACGGTACGGTGGAGGTGGTAAAGAAGAGCGATGACGTGAAGGGTGGGGAGGTGGTATGTGCAAGCAGTGTGAAGCAGGAGAAAGATGCGGTCACAACAGCGCCATCCACTTCCGGTGTGCTTACTACGGATGATGGAAAAGCAAAAGAGGTTGAGGCTGGAACAACAGCGGTAGCCGGTAAGGACGAAGCACAGGAACCGGTGGCAACTGTTTCGGCATCGCCAGCGAACGAAGCACCGGAAGCAAAGGAACCAAACACTGGTGGCGAAAGTAAGTAAACCCATGTGTGGGACAGACAAACAATTCACATTAGGATTAATCGTATCGTAGTGTCTTTCGAATCAGGGCATTCGAATATTAGAGTGTAAGCCACTAAAAGAAACAGAACAGGTGGATAAAAATAGGAACAGGTGTGCGTGTGTTCTCTGCCAGTTAACCCGTCCATTATAAAAAATGACAAAGAAAAAGCGAACAAAAAAATTAGAGTAGGCTTCACTGCAATTAGGAGCGGGAAACCTGTTAAGAAAGCCGGTCGTATACTACTAGGAGGCTATATTTGCCCCAATTGCCATTCATCGTCATCATTTGCTTCATTCATCACGTGGTGATCGGAAACGGAAGATCTCACCTCACGATCTTAGTCGAATCGTAATAGCCAGTTAGGAACACGTGATCGAAGATCCGAGGGTCTCCTTATATCTTGTTAGGAGGGACAAAATATCATTCCAACCATCATGGACACAGAAACAAAATATATATATATCTATATATTCAAAACACGATAATAAAGCGTAACGACAGTGTTTATCTCGGAAATGCAGTATTTTTATTCCTAGCTCGTCCGCTTCGCCTGCGAGTATTGTTTTTGCAATTTTCCCTCCGCTTACGCTTTGTCCTCACCCGTTAACTTCAGCGCCTGTCGCTTCTTCACATCGTAATTATGCACACGGGCCATGTTTACCTCCGTCGTGGTGATTTGATCACGCAAAAAATCCTGATCGTGCTCCAAACACCGCAAATTCACTTCGGCCGACTTTTTGTTCTGTCGCAACAGCTCCTCCGCTTCATCGAGCGGGTACTCGAGCATCACGTTCGCGCCGAGCCACAGACAGACCGATTTCGTCGGAGGCATAATCGTCTTCACAAACACCTGCTCGCTGAGCAGAAATTGCGTTTCCTGATCGTCCGTTTGCTCGCGCAGGTGCTTAATCATTTCGAGGTTTTTCGTCAGGTCCGGAATTTGTTGCCGGAGTCGTCTCCGGCGCGATACCATGTTGTACTCCATGAACCGGTACTTGCTGTGCTGTTCGTCAAAGTTTTTCAACACCTTTTCCACGCTATCCTCGTTGCCGGACTCTTTCATGTACTGCTCCACATCATCCTGCACGGGAAGAGATGGGGATGGTTAAAAAAAAAGCACGGACCCCATAAGGGCTCAAACGGTAGATTCGTGTGAGCTGAGCCTTAAATGGGCATTAACATAATACGCCTACATACCACAAACACAGCCTCCGGGATGCCCGCATATGATTTTTGGTCGGTTTCTAATTTTGGCAATTCGATTTCCTCCATGTTGCGGCCTGTGTGGGTTGGAAAGGGGCTGGAATTAATTTATTTCTCGCGAGCCGTACAATGCTCGTAAAGCAATAGATAGCACACAACAATCGGAATAGAGAAATTGTGGTTCGGCAAAATAGAAGTGTCAATACGTATTGTTCCTCTTCTTGTGCAAAGAGCAAAACCCCCTTCCAGGGAACAGCAATCAAATTAAGCTGACAGCTGTCATCTTGCGGGAAGATGGTTGTTACTTTTTATCTTGAATTAAGAACTTTCTAACAACATTTATGCTCTGAGTACTTATTTTTTATTATTTTAAATAATTGGAACAATAGTTTTTTTCACTTGCTTGTTGAATTATCCATCAAAACAAACACATTTCTTTCAGTGGTCACAATTGCCCTTTTTTGCTTGAAAATTTATGCCACATAAAAACTTTCTTGCACTAGCTTGCCTAGTTTTGGTAGCCCTGCTCCGGGGAGTAACGGAATCTACAAGCGTTCATGTGTGTATGCGTCCTCCCGTACGCGCGTTCGTATTCGTACAGTTGCGCTGAACAGAGGCTCTTCTCTTTTAGTGCGTACACATTTTTTCTCCTGTCGCCCGTCAGGAAAAAGGAAAATTTCTTTTTTCCGCGGCATCTGCCTAACTCGTGTGCCCTTCACCCACTCCCCCCGCACGTGTGTGTCGTCGGCATCAAAAGTTGAGACAAAAATCCCCAGGGAAAAAAACGCTGTCCGCGGTCGGATATTTCAACCTCAAAAATCTAGCGCAACGACTAGAGCGGATAGTAGAAAAGAGTTTCGCGAAGAAGAGCAACAGCGAAAACGGAAGCAGTCGTACGGGAAGAAAACCAACCCAGCCAGCCATCATCATTCGGGGCGATACGCGCGCGTATGTGTGTGTGTATGTGTGACTGTGTTGCGCCGTGTTTTTCTTCGCTCGATTGTAGGAAACTACAGCGCAAAGTCACCGACGACATTGCAAGCCTGTATCGCAGTAGTCGTCGCGGCAACGTCAGGGCGCAATAGTACCGTTTGCCGTTCTCTGCGTTGACAAACTTTTACATCCGTACGCTGGCTTGTAAAAAGGATATAAATTAGCTGTGTGGAAAGTGCGGAAGGAAAGCAAGCTTCCAAAACCTTTCAATCCGCAGCCCTATCCACCCCGCCCCGGTGTGTGTGAGTGTGTGTCCGACGACCCGTCCCGTCATCATTGAGCGTAACTGAGAGTCGTATTCGTATATCGATTCAAAATGTCGGACGTAGAGTTATCAAACATAGACCACCTCATCGCGATGCTTTTAGAAGGTAAATTTGTAAATTTTGCAATTGTTGTTATAGCTGTGATTTTCTTTTAGTGCAAAACAGAGGCATTACGCCCTGTTAGGGCCAACGCCCCCCCTCCGTCCCAGTGCTCGCTCGCTCGTCTGCGTTCTCCGGTGTCTACTTTTGAGGTGTTATGTGAAGGCAGTGAAGACGATGTGTAGGTACCATTACGCTGCAGTGTGTAATAACACGGGAAAATAGTAGTATGACCGTGCATATGAAATGACCTATCTGTGTCGCCCAGCTTCGTGATACCGTGATGATGACGATGATGGTCAATCTTGGGCCCAGTGCGTATGCTTGTGGTTTAAATTAATAACATACCTTCATCGAATGTGAATCCGCGAATATGTTGTATTTGTGTGTGCGTGTATGTGCGCGGTATGAACAAAAATTTCGTGCGTGCTTTTATGAGTCAGTGTAGAAGATTTCAGTGCTCTGAAGATGACAGAAAAAATAGAGCGAGAGAGAAAGAGATAGAAAAAGAGAGTTAGTGAAGGAACGAGCGAGCGAGTGAGCGGGAGCACACCGGAGAGAGAGAGAGCGGGCTGTAAAAATGCGTGCCTGCTGCCGCCGCTCATCTTGGCAGCCCACCGACAGTGTCATCGTCTTCGTTGTCGTTTTTTTGCCTTCTTTCTGATTTTCATCTATTTTTCCCAACAGTTCGCGGTGCAAGGCCGGGGAAAAATGTTCAACTGTCGGAAACGGATATACGTCTGCTATGCCTGAAGTCGAGGGAAATCTTTCTCTCCCAACCGATACTGCTCGAGCTGGAAGCACCGTTAAAAATCTGCGGTAAGTTTGATGCCGACCGACCAGGGGGGAGTGGGTGGGTAGGTCAGTGTAACCAAAAGGGTTGCTGTTTTTTTTTTGTTTTAGTAGAAGAACTGAACCAAACCCTTCCATCTACCGGGGAAGCGAATGAGATAGGTGAAAATGAGGTTTTTGAATACGCCTGTCTGACGTATCATATGGGGCAGCTTCATGCGCGTACGAAGAAAATTCGGCCATATTTGTTTGTCTTCACGACGATGCCGTTTTTTTTTCTTTGTTATTGCTTACCCCCCCTGCTTACACACACACACACACACATATATGCACAGCCGGTCGGAATGCTAGATGTGCCGCCGGTGTGTCCTTTATTTGATCCTTTTTTCCACTCCCTAGAAACTGGAATATATTTGGATTAATGGTGTGTACTTACTCCACAAAACATTAAATCGAAAAGGGCAAACACACACACACACAGCCAAAAGTGGCAATGTTTCGAGGGTGAAGTAAGTTCTAACGACGTCCTCAACCTTCGCCCTTTACTGCACACACGTGCTTCTTCGATCGATCATGCTCCCCGCCGCCGCCGCCGCCGCCGTGAGTTCGCACCATCGGAAAGGTGTTGCTCTGAACCGGTCGCGATAGCGCAATTACAACACTCCAACACCCTAGTAGAGCAGCATCGAATCATATCTCTACGCACACACTTCCCTTTATTGACACGTTGTGTTGCGCTCGGTGCCAAAAACGCATTCGCCTGCTCTAGATATAGTTAACGGATTAAGAAGGTTGTCCCGTAGTTAGCTACAGCGTTGGGGTACCGCTGTTTGCACGAATGAAAATGAAAGTGTATTTGTCGCAGAACAAGCAAAGTACACCATTGCTCTCTAGCGACTGATTCACGGTCACTAAACTCGTACACCGTATATCGGCGAAAGGGATGATGCACTGAACGAACTACAAATTTTTAACACATTTTTACGATGAATGAGCAGAAACTCGACTCCTTTCAGAGCAGAAAGCCCTCTGGAAGATTAGCTCTTTGCGTAAACCCCAACTTAAGATAAACGGCTCGTTTACTATCCCTATCCCTTAAGCTGGGTTATCCCTGAAACTAGTCTTCATTATGCAAAGATAGCAGTCGGTAGACATTTAGACAGATATCTAGTGGCTCAAAACAAGTGAATGGTAAAATCAGACCCACGGGAAAAGCAGGTTGTATTTTAGCAATAAGTCACAAAAGCTAAATAGCCTTTGGCTTTTGGAATGGAACAGATTCGATTGCAACTTCGTGGTGAGGCCCACAACAGGTGTACAGCCAATTTTGTCACATAATCAAAACTGCAAAGATGGCACTAAAGGGTCGACTATTGCATCAAGAAGTCGGTACAAGCGGAATGGATGCAATTTTTAGCTTTTTCATTTCGAAAATAGCATCTAAATTGGTGTTCATCTCAACGAGTTTACAGGCAGAAGATTAAATCGAATGCTAAAAATAAGATTGATCGATCATGGGGTGTCATTTTGCTGGACTCAGACTTCAATATCCAGCAGAATAGTATTGCTGCACAATTGCTTTTAAAAAAATCAATAAGGAGACTGTGCGGTGTTAGTGGTATTAAAAAATTACCGCTAATTTAACTCAAGGAAGTCCGACTTGCCAGTAGAATGCTAATCAAGGTTGTGTTTCTACAGGAAATCTTTAAATTCCACCTTCGAATAACTTAAACGGGGAAGGGTGATGGGTACTAGAAAGCCACACGGACCAGTGATAAGGAAGCTATAAACAAAAACATAGCAATAGTAGCGTACGTTATCTCTAACGATTCGATTCTCGATTGTAATCAACTTGTCCAGTCCACAAATTTGCTGTGGGTCGAGCGATATAATTGGATTGGTTCTGGGGGGGTAATTAAGCTGCATAGTTTTACGTATCGTTGGTCATGTATGAATTTATATATTTCTTATTTTTCAGGTGACATCCATGGTCAGTATTATGATTTGCTGCGTTTGTTCGAGTACGGTAGCTTCCCGCCAGAGTCGAACTACCTGTTCCTCGGTGATTACGTCGACCGGGGAAAGCAATCGCTCGAGACGATATGCCTGCTGTTGGCGTACAAAATCAAGTATCCGGAAAATTTCTTCTTGCTGCGCGGCAACCATGAGTGCGCCAGTATCAATAGAATATACGGGTAAGTAGTGTTGTGGGTGCAGTGAAGGAAAAGACTCTTGCTCGCACATATCGATCGAATCTTATCGAAAAAGAAGCGAACTGTAAGAAGATGGTTGGTGGTTGATGGCGTTATCTCTCGGGGGCCCTATGTATGTGATACACGAAATTCATGAAGCATTCTTCTTTTTTTTTCTCTCTATCTTCACTTTTGGCTAGATTTTACGATGAATGCAAACGGCGATACAATATCAAAATGTGGAAAACGTTTACCGATTGCTTCAACTGTCTGCCGGTAGCAGCGATCGTGGACGAGAAGATTTTCTGCTGCCACGGCGGCCTCAGCCCGGACCTGCAGTCCATGGAACAGATTCGACGCATTATGCGACCGACAGATGTGCCCGACCAGGGGCTGCTGTGCGATCTGCTGTGGTCCGATCCGGACAAGGACACGAACGGTTACGGCGAGAACGATCGTGGCGTGAGCTTCACGTTCGGTGTGGATGTAAGTATAGGACAAAAATCCTGACCTTTGTATGCGAATGGAACAGAAGCTCAATTTTTCGTTTCATTTTCGTTAACAGATCGTGGGCAAATTTCTAACAAAGCATGACTTTGACCTTATCTGCCGGGCACATCAGGTGGTGGAGGATGGTTATGAGTTCTTTGCCAAGCGGCAGCTCGTAACTCTCTTCTCCGCACCGAACTATTGCGGTGAATTCGATAATGCCGGTACGTAAACGAGAATGCACGCACAATGTGTGTTTGTGTCCGATTGAGATTGACTAATTAAAATTAATTTTCTGTCCCTCCCCTCACACACATACAAACAGGTGCAATGATGTCCGTCGACGATACGTTGATGTGCTCGTTCCAAATTCTGAAGCCAGCCGATAAACGTAAGTTCCAATATGGTGGCCTCAATTCCGGACGGCCAGTTACACCACCGCGAAACTATAGTAAAAACAAAAAGAAATAATTTATCAAAATAGTACTACTTCTATTACAACAACAAGTACTACTACTACTTCTACTACTACTATTAAACAAACAAAAAAAAGGAAGCAAAACAAAACATACTACAAAATTACGTACTACCAAACACTTGTGCGGTATCCGTTCTGTTGTTGCATCTCCTCCCCATTTCCGCCCTTTCCTCCCGCCCTTCCTCCCGCTACTCTACTTTCGGAGATGGGAGGGAGTTGTCCGGTGTTTCTCCTTTCCTATTTAATTCCTTATTGCAAAAAAGAAAACCACCCCTACATTTTATAAAACAAAAACTTGATCGACTGACAATGCAGTAGCAGCAGCAGCAGCAGCAGTAGCAACGGTGTCCTAGCGTGCCGTGATATTGTGAAACGCATAAACACATGTAACTTTGATTATATTATATTAAACCGCTCCCTCCCTAAGCAAGGATTATTCATCACAGAATTATAGCTACTGTGCGCGTGTGTGTGTGTGCAAGTTTCTAAGCGGCACTAGCACACACCACGACTTAGCAAAGAAGTCGAAGAGAGGAGGGACAAGGAACCTAAAATAGAGACGTAAAATACACACACACACACAGAGAGGTGCAATTGTGCAAAGGTAGGAGGACTAAAGGACCGGAGAGAAAGGAATGGCAAAAAGAAGAAGAAGGGTCACAGGATGTCCCTTTTTGGTTAGGAAAAAAAAGCTACATTTGGATTATTCTGTTACACACTACACACGACGACGATTTAGTAGAGAGGAGGGAGAACTGCGTGATTGTTGGCAGCGTACAGCACAACAAGCAAACAGAGTTTTGCAAGGGGATAGCGTTCAAGAGGGGAAGGTAAGGCGAATGCTAACAATTCGCTACCATTTGAAGCAGTTGTAGGCAAACAGTAGTAGCACGAGCGCGCGAGAGAAAGAGAGGGAGAGAGAGAAGAATTGCAAAATCGGATCGTTTCTGAATGATAATTTAATTAGAAACACTACTAGCAGTTATACCGACGAGCGTACACAGTGCAAGAGGAGGAAGAAGAAGATGAGGTAAATAAACATACAAACAAAAATATGCATGCTAACAACACATGATAACAACACACAAACCAACATGATGGTAGATTTGTCAGTTGATCGATGGATGGGCTTTACTACTACTACTACTACTATTATTACTAGCGATCGACTAGCTGCTCGCTCGGGTATATGTGTCTCTGTGTGTCCGCATTTGAACAACACTTGGTGAATCTTAAATGGGGCATAATAAGAATTTTCTGATTACAAATAATGCAACCAACAAGCAGCACACCGCTACTTCTTTCCAAAAACAGCGCAGCTGATACACAACTAAGTCTGTCTAGCGCGTGCGTGTTTGTGTAGGCGCACAAGAGAAAAATCATCACAAACAGCAGCAGCAGCATCGGCGGCAGTACCGTGTAGGGAAATTAGTTGAGATTTTGAGACACATTTAATCACACCCTTCCACCAATAAAACCTGCCCCCTCCAATATAATAAGGCCTTTGCTCTAAGTGAGTTTTCTCAGCTCGGTTCTGCGTCATCTGCGCCATCATCTCAAGAAACATCCACACAAAACATTGATGATCGGTGGTGTTTTGTTTCCTGGTCATTACGGGCCAATTTATTACGAAACGCAGCTCAGTCTCCTCCAGCGCGGCAGTGTGTGTTTGAATAAAGTATCGCCCGAAGCTTAATTTGGAACCAACAAACAAACAAAAACCCAGAATTTTGTTGTTGCAACAATGCACAACCTATGTGTGAATGAATGTAAATGAGAGAAATTATTATTCTTTATTTATTTTTGCTTCCAATTGTGTCAAAAAGAAAAAAAAACCTTCACATGAAGTGTTGTTGTTCTCGGTATGAACGAGCATCCACACATGTCCACACAAAACAATCTATCAATCCGAGGGCGTTAGAGTGAAACTGAAGCTTATTGTAGCTTTTGAACGATTCCTTCGAGATGTTGGTTGGGTAGAACATGCCGAAAGCTTCTCCCGAAACCGAGCAATGATGATACTTCTCTTGCAAAATCAAGATCGGGTATAGTGGATTATTCATCGATCTAATAACCGTGCTATTCCGCCCCACAATTTAAACTAAATTCTGGATTAGAAGGCAGAGAGAAATGGCTGGAATCTACAGATTCCCGGGGGGGTTGTCAAACGACGGCACACATCCAGTGGCGAGATGCAGTTATGTACAAGTAATAGATCAATGTCACAAATAATATCGATTTGTTGAGATATAAATCACCAACACATGACAAAAAAAAAACTGCTAGAAGAAAATAAACATGAAACACACACACACACACACACAAACACATAAGTAAGAATCAAAATTTTAAAACAGCATAAATAAAATTGTATCACACAAAGAAAAAATAAGAAAACCAATGGGAAAAAAAGCAAAAACACAGGCGATCTCTCAAGCGAGAGAAGACTCAGTTTTTTTCTATTAAGCTCTCTCGAAGCATCTTTCTTTTCTTTTTTGTATTTCTTCTTTGCAACGAATCGTTGTGAATTTCTGATTTTTCCTTGTTTTCGTTTGCTCTTACTTATAATTTTTGTTCCGGATTAGTTAGTTAGCGTGTTAGAAACTCTCTTTTGTAATTACTCCCTGATTTCTTTTCAATCTTTTCGGCCTTAAATTGTCCTAAAATAGCGATATAACATACATTTTCTCTAGGGATTGTTGTACATGTTTCGACAGCTTTTCTCTTCTCCCAAACTCCTCTGATCGTGATTCCCCCTTCGTTTGTGTGCCATTTGTTTGGATGTACTACAGGAATTCCGTCCTACCGTCTTGCTAACTAACGTTTCCAACGCTCACTACAATGCAAGTGTCTGGATGTCTAGGCCAATGTGTGATTGCGAGATACACAGGATTCATCTGTGAGCTAGACATGTTCAAAACATTTGTCTGGACTCTGCTCAGATTGTGAAATGATTTGGACAAGGAATCTCTGAAATGGCTACTAAATTGGTCCACATGTCCGTCAGTTTGTTTTGCCTACATGATCGTACGCAATTTAAACTTTATTTAAAGTGGACATTGTGTATCTAAATTATTGTTTGATATGTAAACAACTTGTGGACTATTGTGTATCTCGAATCATGCATCATGCGCTTTATGATATCCGCTTAGCCTTATTTCTTCTATAACACTGCAACAATATTATTGATCCCTAGCTAAGTAGTAGCACAGCCATCATTTGTCGCCCCTTACTTAGCTTTACATCACACACTAATGCAGCACCATTTTTCCTTTTTTGTTTGTTGCCTATATTTCGATGTAGGTGGCTTTCAGAAGCTCATCAAAAGCAGCAAATTTTAAAGAGATATAAAATGAAACCGTGCGATGGAAGTACAATGTAACGGAAAACCGGATCCTTCTCTCCCGCCCACCACTCCCGGGTGGACGAAAGGTGGAATGTAATGGCCGATAAGAGTTAGTATGAAGAAGATGCTGATGATGCTCGTTGACTGACGGTTGCATGCACTTCCCTCGAAATGTTGAAGAATCCCGAACAACACCACACGCACACACCAACCACGAAGATCACGACCACCAAATCGCTGGACGCTGGGTGGTGGGCTGGTGTCTCTTCTCTTCTTTCTCGGCACCACACCACACAGCAACACATCACCAGCAACAAACAGCCACCAAGGTTCCACCAAGCGTTAATATGATTTTCTATTCGGTTTTTTGTGAGTATTTATCTAGTACACACTTCCACGTACCTTTTATCCATGATTTTCTTCCTATGCTTTCGTGTAATATGCCTATTTTCCGTTTTTCTACTTTTTGTTTTTAAATTACAATTACGGTTCCGTGTGTGTGTTGTGATGATGATGTGGTGGCTGTTAGTGAGTGTTGTGTGTGGTTGGTTGGTTGGTTGGTTGGTGGCTGTTGTCCATAACAATTGACTGAAGTTCCGCTGTTCTTTCGGATTTAAAATTCAAAAAAGCGCTTTCTTTGCGAAATTTCTATCCCCCTAAAAAGGACAAACCAGAAATGATGCTACTCAAACTGACATGAAATTAGCAGCTTTTTTTTTATTCCTATGTAAAACCCACCGAAGTGTTATCTGTGTGTGGTTTTTCATTTGTATTTTGTTGCTGTTACTTTGTGTTTTGTAATTTTTTCGTACGTTTTGTGGATTTCTCTATCATTTCTTTCGTTTTTCCTCCGTTTTCTTGTGTTTTTTTTTTTTTACTTTCCTTCTGTTATCATTACTGTAAATATTTATTTTGATTTTTTTTTAAACTATACTAAGAGCAGAAAATTTAAGCTGTTGTTTTAGCAGTTCTTCAAGGCGTGTTGCTATTTTGTCTATATTTAGCTCACATTTTCATTAGTATTTTTCATTCATTGCTGAGCTGCTGAACTAAACTTAAAAAACTGGTTAAATAATTGTTAAAATCTTGAACTATATGGAGAATCTCTTTGGATCATATTATAGCCTTCTCCATCTACTTCTCTTGTCTTCTCTCTATATTACCTCAATGTAAAAGCTAATCGTTTTTTTCCTCCCTCTTTTCTGCCCTTTTTTTTACTGTTCGAAGCGAGTTTTTTTCCCTTTCCTATTGCGCTTCTTTTTACTGTTGCTTTTTTGCACCGGCATTTTGTGTGTTGTGTTTGCTGTTTGTATTATGTGAGAAAACAATTCTTTTCGCATTGTTTCCCGCGTTGTTGTCACTCTACCAATCCCCCTCCCCCCCTCTGTCGTCCGGTAAATCGATTTGTGAAGCATTTATCACGTTTCCTCCCTTAATTTGCAGCAGCTCGGTTCGCAGGATGCGCTTGGTGGAAGCGAGATCTCCATCCATCCCCTTTTTAGCACAAATGCATAACAACATATGGGCTTGGGAGCGTTATTCTACCATTTTTCCTTACTTCTGTGCCGTTGTATTAAGCTTTGAATGAGTATTTGATTATTATTTTAGGATTATTGATGGAATCGTTTTTCTTTGTTTCAAAATTTTCTTGCTGATCACTCTGCCATTGAATATTGTTTTCTATAGTTTAAAAAATTATAAAAGTATTACTCACCACACCGTTTTTCAAGCTGTGTTCGGCTGTATGATTTTATTATCGTTTTTTTAAAAGAAGCTACAGTAATTGAAAGAATGAGATAGTGTAATCTTTCCGGTAAGGATTAGATGTTTCCCCCACACACGATACAGAATTCTGTGTTTTTAGTCCAAAGTTATCTTGCAAGGTGAATTTCCTCTTCTGATAAGAGTATAAGCTTCGAGATAAAGCACCTCGTCGCCCTGCGTATCTGTGATAAGCTTCCTTTGAAAGAAAGAAAAAACATATCTGCGGTTGACCGTTCAGGCATTCCGAGACATAGGCGGCGCAAATGTAGTTCCACGCTGATGATAAATTTCCCTGAACGTCTGCACCAGCTTCCAGACTATTGTTATTCCATTGGTAATTCTTTTTAGCAGTGTTTATGTATCACATCTGTTTAAGGTCACACCGCCAAGCGTTGTAGCTGAAGTGGTTTCACCCGCCGTTTTTGGGCAGGAGAACCCGCTAAATAGGTAAGCAAGCGCGGTCACACATGAAATTTAATACGACAGCCACAAAAAACGCTTCAGTCCCGGTACATATTTGCATATTCAATCATACACTGTTATCATCAAACACAAACTACGTCAATTGCGGCAGGACGCGGCATTGCGTGTGTATGTCATAAATATTGTTATTCATATTTCTTAACCATTGCTCGTGGTATGGCAGTGTCGGATTAAGGGTACTCTTGCCATACGACCTAACTATTTGGAGGTCCATAAAGTATAATTAATCAGCGGCGTATTTAGCCTTTCAGAGTGGACATTGGGGGCCTTTCAGAGTGGACTCTATCACATTGAATCTTATGTTCGGTAAGTGTCGAAGTCGTCGAAGGTAAGTGTTTTGATAGAAATGTGAATCGGATTTTCTGAGCTCTGTAATGGGATTTTAGCTAATTTTCTCTACATTTATTAGTATTGTTTATAATGGGTTTTGGAGGTAGTAAAAAGTCAAAACACGTTGTGGAGATGTTTGTAAAAGATATTAAATATTTAAAATTGAAAACGCACGTAATCGCAATATAAAAATATTATTTTAAGACGAAAAGAACATTTATGTTATGGTCCCTTTTAGAATTTTTAAAGAATTTGCTGCTACCTCCTAGCCTGGTATGCTCTCCTGTAACCCGTGATCAAATTTTTCAGCATAGAAATTTCCTCATTTTGCGCTAATTTCCTACCAAGAGCGATACTGGTAGTAACAAGAGAGCATGCATTCGAGGAAGCAGTTATCGTGCTTCCAATTTTAAATTTTAAATTTTTTAATATTTTAAATAAATTTCAAATTACAAAAAGCACTAAACATCGATTTACAAAGCATAGTACTTAACAAAGATGCGAGATTGAAGCAACTGCAATTGTTTCCTCTCCAATCGAAGGTAATAATAAATTTTCTTTATAGAATTTCGAACCTAAATTCTACAAAGCAGCAGCAGCCTCGATGCACTCGATCATCGAAAGAGTTATTACTGACTGCATATTAAATACGTCTGCCAAGGATCACTCCAGACGGAGTGTCAATATGCACTTGCACTTGCTCTTTGCTGTGCTATGATTGATCTCCGCCAACCTGCTTCACAATACGCGTGCCAGTGACGTGCTTGCCGGGAGACTAAGCCGGCACGGACGTGATGTGTTGCTTAATTAACCTACCAACTCTTCGACATGGTGGTCTGAATGCGTGTCAGCGCAGTACCATCTGGCGGCCGAAGAATGGCAGTATCTTCCGGGTTTTTTCTTTCCATCTCTCGCACTGCCAGCCAGAAACAAAGGGAACTGGTGCTTTTGATCCCGCCTGGGTGCGTTCTCTATAAAACGATCGTTCGGAGGACAAAAAGGGTCACACTTCATTCCGACCGTAGAATAGACAGGATCGTTTGCTTTGAAGTGATCGCGTAGGTAACAATGATGGCTAGAAACACATGGCACATTCTGCACTGTTTGGCGTGCATTTGGTTCCTTACGTTGGGGATCACCATCAGCGAGGGAAAAGATTTGCGTAAGTACAGCGTTAGTCTTGCACGGGGAATTTCCTTTCGCTAATGGCTTGCTTTTTCCCCTCCATTTTTCAGCTAGCAGTTTCGAAAAGTGCCATCGAAGCGATCCGCAGTTTGATCAGTGTCTAAGGAGTGCGGTTAATGGAGCGATACGGTTGCTAAAGGATGGTTTGCCAGAGTTCGGAATCCTGCCATTGGAACCACTAGCGGTGGATTCGCTCGTGATAGAGCAGGGTGAAGCTTCATCGCCTATAAAGCTGAAGCAACACTTTACCAACGTACGGTTAAGCCACCTTACGGAGTCGAATATTCTGAAGTACCGGTAAGCAAAAGAGCAAAGAACTGAAGTGTCCTAGAAATAATGTATTTTCTTTTCCCTAATTTTAGAACTGATCTCAAAAAACTCATCATCAAAGCGGAAGCAATCACACCGCAAGTCCAGTTTGTTGGCAACTACACGATGGACGGTCGGATATTGGTGCTTCCGATCACGGGCAAGGGTGTAGCGAACATCACACTCCATCGGCTAAAGACTCATCACGAACTTATTGGTAAGCTCGTCGAACGTAACGGTGAGCAGTACATGCACATCCGGAAGTATCTAGTCCACTTCGAGCCGAAGTTGGTAACGTTCCAGTTTGGCAACCTCTTCAATGGAGATGAACGGTTGGGTAAGAAGAACACGCAAACACACCTCCGGAGATATCTACTTGATTTTTATGATTTTTAGGAAAAACCATGCACCAAGTGCTGAACGACAACTGGGAGGTTGTGTTTCGGGAGCTGCGCAGCTCGTACGAGGACACGTTCGGCTACATCTTCAAAAAGATTTCCAATCAAATCTTTCTTAAGGTACCGATGAATAAAATTTTCCCCGAGTAGTAGTATTTAAGGAATTCTAAAGGTCTAAAAGCTAATGCACAGGAGAGTGGATTGATGACACAGTGAGGAATGTCTCAAGACAAAATCTCGATTTGGGTCTCTTTGTGAATGACGTTAAAGGCCTGGGTTGTCCGGTTCTGACATGACCAGTCCACCAGACGGGATAGAAGACCCACTACCTAATGATATGGGATGACCCTCTACGAACGGTGGTTGACAAATATTACTTTGGATAAATTTTATTTGTTTTATTACCATTTTTGCTGTATTACATATATTTATCAAAACATTATCAATATCCTTAACTGTATTGGTTGGACTGTTAGAAACATATCCCAAAAAATCAAGAAAATGAAAACGAGCTTTTGTCTGCTGCTATCGAACGACCCAAAATATGTTTTGTAGTCCTTTGTACCCACATTCCGTTATTGTCACATTGCATACTAATTCTACAGGACGATACAAAAACGCTCTAAACTAAGCCTTAAACTAAGTTAGTTAGTACATAATGTAGAAAATATTAAGCGGAAGTACAATCCAGTCAGTTTCAGGGAATAAACCGACAATCTCTATCATATTGGATGGTTTCGTCTGATCGTGATTAGATGCGCGTGCTTTCCTAATCCACACGCCATATTGGGTAGTAGTTCTATACTGGTCTCGTAGTATACTTGAGTGTAATACATTAAATGGTTTCTTCTGCTGCAAGTTGCCTGCTCTGAGTGTTGCCTACGGCACACGTACAAATTGCTTCGCACGATACAAATATTACGGTATACAGAGTAACACGTTACAGATAATATAACAGCTCGCTAATAACAACGATTGTATGCGTGTGTATGTGTCATTTGATTTGGTTCTTTGGTTGATTTGTTTGAGCAAACTGCACTAGACGCGCTTTAACACAGTGCTTTGTACATAATTTTTAGTCGATCATGTGGTTCGCCAACATGGAACACGGGGCGGCCATCCTGGTCGAGATAGTCGTCGTACTTGATCTCGTGTCTGGTCAGAAATCCGAGTGAAGTGGCCACACGCTGGGAAAACATGCCGGTCGCATCGGTTTTCATTACCTGGAAGAAGAAAGTATTGGTAGCTCTTGAGGGTTTTTGAATCTTTCCCAGATATTTTTGAATGCGTTCCAAAGTTTATTGACATTTTCCCATACACTTTTGATGCTTGTTCTAGCTTTTGCTTTGTTTGATTCAAAATTATTTCGAAAACTGTAAAAAAAATCATTGGTTTAGGACGAAAAACTTACCCGAAATCCATTACTGCGTGCAATTTCTTCACTCTTCCTCATCAATTCCTTCGCCAATCCTTGGCCACGAAATCTGCAAAACATATTTAGAACGTTATCCTTCACTACAAACTTCCTCTATTCCACAACTTCTTACTTTGCGTCAACCGATAGGATGCGAATTTCAAATATACTATCCACCGAAAACTCTTCAAACAAATCAATCTTGAGATTTTCCTCGTACAGGAGGGTGAAAATTTTCCGAAATTTTTCATCATCCATCTCGGCCAACCGGTCCAACGCACGGCCCGTATCCTCATTCCCGTGCAGTATCCCATTAACGACGACACCAGCTATCTGTTATTCATAAAAACGCAGAGGAAGCAAAACAACCGGATGTGTGACTCTGTGGCATTCCTTTAGGCATTCCTGCTTTTATGAGTATTACCCACCTCTCCACTGTTGGTGATTGCCATGACACTAATACCGTCACGAAGGCTCGAGAGACTATGCTTTTCCAGCAGCGTATGCCCGTCACCGGGGCGGCACAGGTTTACGGCCTTGTTCAGCGGTTCGTCGGCAAAGAACGTTTGGCGAAGATGCTGTATAACCTCCGGAAACCAGGGTTCGGTAATAATCTCCATCCGTAGACCGTTGCTATTGGACAGCATCGTGAGTTGGGCTATGCTCCCTAACACTTAAAGCTTACACTGGAGGTTAAGAATTTTTCCAGCACGTTTCAAGCACTGAATGAATTATTAATTATCAAAGCAATTCAGGTTAATTTTTCCTTCAACTGCAACTAAAGTACACTACACACCGTACACAATGTAACACGGTATCGATTAAGCCCTCGAAAAGAATAATGATTCTCGCTGGCAAGCAACTTCAACCTTAGCTCACTTAGCTCACACACAAAATGAATAATTCTGAAAGGGAGGAATCAATTCTGCTCCCCTCACAAGAAGAGAAGCCACAAGGACGAGTAGAATGACAATGACGATGGATGTGTAAAAATGTGTGGATAAAACTGCGGCTCTCCTGCCGAAGGGACGGGACCGTTCGGGACGAAAACAATCCCTTTATTCTACGCACTTTCTACGCATGTCCTGGTTTGGATGACCCTCGCGAGAGCATGCCGGAGTGAGCCGCAATAATGCCTAGTTTGACTGTTCTGTCTTACACGGTGTGCCGTGCCTCCCTGGGGAAGTGACGGAGGGAACGGGTACCTAATGAAGGGAGAAAGGTTTTTGATCTCCGGAACGGGATGTCATTGCTTTTGGGGGCTCGTCTCCAAGCTGCAACAGGTGGTTTTAGGTCTTGGTTCTCTGGGGACGTGTTGCTTTAGTTGCTGTTGGTTGTTTTGCGGTGAAAAGAATTATCTCAGGCACGAGCAAGCGTACAACGTGCTGTACGTTGTAGGCACTATTGGAATGAGGGACGGTCAAAAATATGACGAAATACTCATCTACTTCAGAAGTGTTCCGTATTTCATCAAATATGTGGCTGGAGGCGCGCCCGGTACATGAACGATATGAGCTATAGTACATGGTTAATTCAAGCTAAAGCGAATTTATTCCAAGTGTAACGTGACTGAGTAACCAAGTGTTTAGAAGAACTAATTGCGTTGTGTAGTTTATAATATAAATACAATTTTAACATTCAAACTATCGATAAGGAAACACAGATTTGTTTGCCCAGATTTGCGGCCAAACAAGTGAGCCAAACAATCACACAATTTAAAAAAAAATTACAATTTCAATGAGTCCTCAATTATTTGGATATGCATAGTAACGCCTTCTGGTAATGTTTTTGAAATAAATTTATTTAATTTACACTACAAACGTTTTTCACCAACGGTTATGTTCTGGGATGCCCCAAAGTGCGTACAGCGGTATGTGCCAGTGTACGAAAAGTTGCGTACCGCTGTACAAAACGACGGACGCACGATGTAGCAACACGTGTGCGGGCAAGCATTGCGTAGAAGAGTGTGCGTTTTCTTTCAATCATTTGTGCTCCTTGCGTTGACAGTATTTTGTTTGAATAGTTTAATTACTTATGTATAGAAAATGTAAGCAAAAATAGGAAAATACAACTCACCTAAACGTCTCAATTTATCGGCGACCAGTGTTGCCAAACGCACGTGTTGTTGACACTTCCGTTACCATAGCAACGCAATGGCAAGCAATACGGCGCAAACGAACCTAACACAGTTTCGAGGGCTTATTTTCCAAAAAAAAAAACATTTCTCCTTGTTTTATTGTGATAAATATCATTGTTTTCGTTTGTTTTTCTTTACAATTTTGCTATACAGAGACACCGTGTGTGTGTGTGTGAGTATTTTGCCGCGACAAGCCTACACGCGTAACATATTTCGTAACGATCGAGATGACGAATGAGAGGAGTACATGGAATGAATGTTCGACATTGTTTCTTTACACACTTGCAGACACGGTACCTCGAAGAATCCGAAAAAATCTCCTGACACCGCACAGGAACTTTGTGGCAAACCCCCGGCGCCAACAACATACACAGAGGGACAACACGATCTCGCACATCGAAGCGGTAAGCTTTTTTCGTTTCTTTTTTATCCTACATTAACTTACAAATGAAATCTACCTAAAGGCACTTAATACTATAGCCAGAGTACGTTGATCTTACCGTTAGAAATCTCGTACAAAGTTGCAACATGGCCTAACTGCGTGGTTATTTGCCCCCGATTGAGGCCGTGCTTAGCGCCCTGCCCTCTAGAGCTACGCGATGTGAGCAATATCCTCATCCATTATTCATTCATACAACCCTTTGCAGCATATGTGTGAATGTGGCGAATGTTACGGCAATCAGCAACAGCTTCCAGCAACCGACACCTTTCCCTAGCGTGGCCGATGATCCATGCAGCAGTTGGCTAACGCTGGCCGGTTCGAAAAAGCCATCACTCTTGTCACGCATCATTTCCTGCCGATTGCGAAGACTTTCCGTACTGTCCTTAAACAGTACATCGCTACGCCCGTCGAACATACCGTACAGGTTAAATGCTTCCGCCTTGAGACCATTCTTACGCCCAAACAGCTTGTCGATGTCTTTCATTGCGTTGTAGATTTCGTTCTGCCGTCTCGTGATCGTTCCATTGCTGATCATGATCCGCCCAACAGACGTCCAGCCCAGATAGCACAGTGCGTTGTGTTTGACCGGTTTGTTGAACGGGCAGAAGATGGTCCAATTTTTCTGCTTATCGTGGCCGGAGTTTTTCATACTTTTGTACGTTTCGAAGCTCACGAACGCAACGTCCGCAATGCCATCCTGCAGGCAGCGCATGGCACCATCATCGCCATCGTAAACTGCCGAACAGCGGCTTGTGCTTTTCCAGTTGCACGAACTTTCGGAGAAAAAGTTTCGTGCGTTTCCGATCGAATGGTTCTGGAGTGCGGTCAGTACGGCGGTGTGTGCGGCTCCTTCGTACTGTGGGAAACAGGCACGCCGGTTACGGAGATCTAAGGGAATGGAAGGAATTAATAAAAAAGGGTTTCCATTTGGATTGAATCCTTTGCGCTTACCATATCCGGATCTGAGGCCCGAATCCTTTGCAACGACGGCTACGATCAGATACTTGTGAAGCGCATTCGATGAGTATTCGTGCAGTATCGGCCGCAAACCATAGTCACGCTGTGCTCGCATCGCATTATCCTGATCGACAATGACGAGATCGGCATCGGCCGAGTGTACCTTAGCCATACACTGATCCAAATCATCCATCCGGATGCACTGTAAACCCGGCTCGACACCGTACACGCTGGCAACTTCCTGCAGCCAGGAGCATTTGTACATTTCTAGCAACGATTTCGTACAGAACACAATCGAACGGCTTGGACTACATCCGGGGTTGTTGTACGCATCCTGAAATCCGGTCGCTTGGTCCAGATAATCATCCACCGGGATAACGTTGTCCAGGGTCGTTATGTTGACGTGATACGTTTCCAGTACCATCAGCAGCGCATTCTGCCAGCTGTTGGTGTCGTCGTGTGATAGATGCGCTACGAGATCCTGCACCTCCATGGCGACTTTCCTGTGAAGTTGCGGAATTATATTACACTGCACTGAAGTACTATTACCGAGAAGAACGCTTCACTTACGATTTAGCAGCTATTGCTGGCCATGGTTTTGCTACCCAAACGCACGGTTTGCGCGTGTTTAGGGGTTGCAGATGTCCATCCGGGCAGAGGTAACTGTATTCCGTTGGGTTTGCTTCAGCCGCCAGTCCCGAAAAGCCGAAGTGACTTCGCACGTCGTCTAGTCTGGCCCAAGCTACCTCACCGGCACCGCTCGTTAAACAGTACAGTGGACCCCGTCTGCCCCAATGTTTGTCACCGATCGCGCATTGGTACGAGTTGTAGCACAGTTGGCACAGGGAGGGATACTTTTTCTCTGCAAGAATATGAGCGCAAGAAGAGTTAGAAGAGTTTAATAAGGAACAATAGCGAAAAACTTACTTAACCGACGATCTTCTACTGGATCCGGTACCCAGGGACCAGCCCGACAGGAAGGTCCAAAGAAGGATGAGACGGACTTTAGTCTCGATTCTACCGGCGATAGATCTTCCTCACAGTCACGTGGTGTTAGTCTCGTCTCAAAGTACTGAAAATATAAAGGACTTCGACTGAGTATTTCATTAAAAAATTGTCCATCCTGTCCATGAATTTGCAGCCTCTAGGGTCTCGAATTTCTACATCAACTTTTACTACAATTTTCACTGGTATTTCTCCAGAAGTGAAGTAATGTTTGATATGGAGTCTTTCCACAAAAAATCCCTAAACATTAATTTTTAAAATAAAACACTCCACTAGCTGCATACTTACGTCCGCCAGCACTGCCGTCCAATGATTCTTCAACCCATGTCCAGGATGGCAAAATTTGCTTCCCCGCAGCTCCTGGGCCGTATTAATTTCTGCCTCATTGTCAACCACCACCACTATCTGGTATTCGAAGTGCTCTACGGATTACGGGGTGAAACATATTTACCATAAATCTTAACGACTGCACACCACAACTGCAACTGCACTGAACTTGACATTGTTCGGTGCGCAAGCTTGAACCTACCGGCATGAAACCGTAACTCGCTCGTTACCAGTATGTCCACCCCGGACCAGCGTGCCGCCAGAAAGTCTTCCGGGTAGAAGGCGGCAAAGTCGGCGGCACCCTTGTGTATCTTGCGCAAGCAGTCTAGCCGATCGAGCCCGTACACACACCGTACGTTGGAGCTGCGCTCGAGCGTTGGACAGTTTTGTGCGCCTTTCTTGTAATTGCCGCTACCTTCCACGACGCAGACACGCACTGTTGGATGAGGAAGCGAACGTGTTCAAAAGGGGTACGTTAAGGTATATTGACTTCAGTTCAGAGGTGTGTACATCGGTAAATGTTGGTAGAAGTTTGTGGATAAGTGTGATCTTATACAGTCCCTCAAACGTAAATCTCGACACCCTCGAAGTTGTAGTATTGAATTGACATTGAAATCCAGGAATAGACAATTTGTTGTAAAACTTTATGTTCGTTGTCCAGCTGCCACACGCACAATAATGAAGACTTTCGATCTCAGGGTAATTGACTGACACAGCTGTGTATTGTAGCATCCCAACAAAAAAAAATCCGGTATGAAGCTAGTGGGATAGGCTCAAAGATTGGCATCATTTCTGGGTTTCTCAAGGAATCCTTGGACTAGATAAGGCCAATCGGTAATTGGCAAGATTTTTTTCAAGATTTATAAAAGACGAGGCTTTTTGGATGAAGTCACGCAGCAAGCTCCCATAGACGGTTGAGATCCCTATCGGTGGGACATCCGCACACCAAGTCGAACATTTTTCCAACTTTACCGTACCCGTACTGTTAGGTTTTGTCATTGGCAAAGTAATTGAACAGCTAAACTGTTCATGCCAGCGTTTGGGGCTTCCCCGTAACGAGTTTTGCTTTGTAAATACAGCTTCATTTACATTGCAGCTCATGCGAACCGATACCGAACAATCTGAAAAAAAAAACGGATAGCGCGAGCGCATATGCAACTTGATCTTGTCGGTGGGAAATGTGCCTGCGTGTCTGTTTGTGTGTATATACTTAGATCGATTTCAAGTTTTCGGTCGACATTTCCATCGACCTTCAGAGTTCGATGTCGTAAGTTAGGTAATAGGTAAGGAAATCTTAAGCCGACACGATCGTCGTCGTCGTCCCGGGCATAGAAGGAAAAATAGTAGTGTTGCATTTTAATTATTGACTCTGCTATAGGAAGTGTGAAGCGTTGTAATTTATTCTATTTCCTAGGAATTCTTTTGCAGCAATTTGTCACGCTTTACGGGCAGTGGTATAACATTAGCGAGGAAATGTTAATGCTTCGATAAAGCACTCGTTTTCGGTAAGAAAGCATAGCCCTAGCAATAACCTTGTGGGGCAGTGAAAAATCCGCAAAGATTGCGCAATCGGCTCGACATTCGTACCCCAGTACTGTTGCCAAAATGTGGATCACACTGAAAATAAAAACAAAACCGTCCCAACCGTTGTGGGGTGTTTCGTAAAAGTGAAAGGATTCCAATTCGACACCTGGCGTGGTTGGGCCGGTGTAAGAAGGTTTTTTTTGCATCAAGATAAAGAAAAACGGTCCAATTGGTGATTGCTGTTACAGTCCTCGGTGTGGTGCTTGCTTTTTTCGTACGTAAGATAAACACGATAACATTGGCCTCGTTCATTTCGGCAGGATTCGGATCACTAAAACCGGTGGCAGCTACACACTACACTCCCGCGGCCCCGGCGTATGTCCTTGAGCAAGTTTGCTGTTGACCGTTACAGTGAAGCGTATGTCGTCGGTGTAGGACACCCGGTGTAACACCACCAACCGATGGTGATGCTCATTCGAAAGGGAAATGAATGACACAACCACTGAAGATCACTGTTACACTCGCTATCCTTGTCAATTGACACCGTGCGATCACTGTATCCCACCATCACCTTTCTTTCACCATACATTCCTGTGCCATCGGGGATGGACACGTTCGCATCCTGTCTCTTTAATTAACTTTTTCCCCCCTCCAAACCATGTTATGCAACGTAAATGGGGTGTGAGAATGAGCTGTGACACCGCGAACCGCACAAAACAAGAAATACCGACCCAATCGACGTTCGTTGCTTGCACGCGCATTTAAATCACTTGTTCTATTGCGCGGCCGAGCGCAGAAAACAAAACAAAAAAATACACCTCACACACAGAAACGTTTCGCGTTTCGCCCAAAACTGATGTGATTTTGCAACACACCACGCTACTTACACTGTTTCGAGGTTTGTGATTTGGCGGCGTCTAGCGCAATCGCGTGCACCAGCAACAAAAGCAGAACGATCGACCGCCGAACAGACCGCAGCCCCGTCGTTGGAGGGGACGTTTGAATTTGAACCATTTTGTGCACTATTTTTCGCGGGTTTTTTTTTTCCAGAACGTTTTAAATGATCACCACTTATTCACTGTTATCACAACAGACGGATCTTCACGAACACATTAGGTCGAATAATTTCACACACAGCGCGTAATCCCCTGCTCCCACCCACCGATACCCGTGTACCGTGCCTGGTTTGCTTTTGCTCTATTGTCCACTCGGTGAAACGACCGCGATCGCACGCGTTCGCGATCGCCAACGATCTGATGGGTACGGTTCGGCTTGAACGATCCTAAAGCTGCTGCCGTAAAGTGAGCGCGCACGCGGTAAATCCCGACGATCGCGCACGCACACGGCACCGAACAATAAGAGACCAAGCAAGTGCGTGAACACACTCACACACATAGAGGCACACCAAACAGGTGGCCAGACGGATCGGTTTATTGCCGTTTTCGAACGGAAAATAACCCACCTCAGTTTACTTTAAAAGAAGACAAATTTGGGAGAGTTTTTGGGCAGTACGGTTTAGCTGAGAGATTCTGCTTGAATAAATAACTGTTTGAATAGATCTTTTCGAGTGCGGTCGAAGGTTTGTCGGGGATTTCTCTTGGTCATACCGTGATTGAAATTAAGGCTAGTCCATTGAGGATCGCTCAGAAAAATCGCTTCGCTGCAGCAGATCGTAAAATTTGAGGCACATTCTAGCGCTAAACATTGACGACGAATTTTGAAAGATAAAAACTGGTCTTATCCAGAATGTTTTTGCTTCATTTAGGTCCTCAAAAAGCCCTTGATTTTTTAACATAAGGTTCTGTTGCATTTTAAGTCTTCACAAGACTAACTGGCTTAAGCTCCGTTCGCTTTACGGCCCATTGGTCGTGTCGAGTTCTCCAGTTGGAGATCTTTTCTCGAACACTCGAGTTTGCCAATAGATACCGGAAAGTCCAGTCCGTCGTTCGTCCGTCCCGACACAAAAAAAAACCAAAACATCCCCCTTGCGCCGCTTACTCTTGAAAGGGTTGCTAGTTGACACCCTCCGGCCTGACTGACAGACCTAAGGACGTAATTTCCCGCACACGAGATGCGTCGCCTTTGGGGGCACAATCACACAAACAGGCCGCCCATCCAAAAGTTCACCGATGCGTGTGAATACGCGGAGTTTTTGGTTCGAAATGCGTTCGCTGTACGCTTTATGCAACAGAGACAGACACCCAGCCCGGAGGGAAGCCTCTCACTAACACGACCTGGCCGACTGGCGTGTATTTGTGGTGCAAATGCGACAACACAAACTACCGAAAAAGCTTAGAAACACAAGAAATGGAAGAAACATGAGACTGAATTTTGAAAACCCGTTTTTTTTTCTTGGCTTGGGAGGACCGCCAAATGGATTTGGGAGAAGTTGGTTAATGAACAGTCCAGAAAGCTAGACGCGCGCGCGAATGCACTTTGCGCAGACTTTTGTCTTACGAAAGTTCAAATTAGCATGACTGAGCTAATCAAGGCGAACAGTTTGTTGTCGAGTCGAGTGAGAAGGCCCCTTTGGTGGTGGATCGTGCTCAAATAGCAAAAATTATTTGACTTGGATTACGGTGGGTTTCCCTATTGCATATGGTAAAATCGGGAAAGGGCGAGAGAAGGATATCGAGAGAAAGAGAGAGAGAGAGATCGGATGGTACGGTCAAAAATCTCGTCACTGAGTCACCGTCAATGTTTGACCATGAAATTACCGGTTCTTTACCACCGGGTTGAGGTCAGCTGAGAAGAGCGTTGCAGATGTAAACCGGAGTTGACAGTAGTTGACCGATTTTAACACCACATGGGCCTTGTGGTAGAAAAAAATTATTTATTTCATTTCATATTTCAGGATGCTTAGAAATCCTGTTTCATCGCCAAAAAAAAATTGAACTTAATTATTCAATTGTATATCAGCTTAAGATAATCTGCTTGTCAAAAAAAAAAAGCGGTGTTCAACCAGTTGGAACGCTCTACCCCTGTTGAAAGCGCGATTAATCATTCAATTGATACGTGGGCTCAATTTTTGCGACCAATTTTCACGCTTGACCACAAAGGAGAGTGAGAGTTGCGGCTGCTCTTTGCTGTTGTAACTTTATTACCTGTGGCCAAATGACACCCCGAAACTGAAATCAAGTAAAGCCATTACGAAACGCTCGGTAGCCCAGCAATACTGAACCGTTGGCGAATTGTTTCGGCTGTATATTGCCGGTCAGGATGCGGGGCACGTTTTGCAATAATCTTTTTGGTTTTGGGTTTGCTTACAGGGGGATTTCCAACATTTTTAGAACAAGTTTTCGAAATTTCCGGATGAAACATCATGAGATTTCGATGGGCTTTTGAGATTTGGATGGCAGTTTATGCAAAGTCCAGATACTATTACAGAATATAAAAATAATAAAGATGTATTTTACACCCTACCAGATGTCGTTTGGTCCTCGGAAAGCAACAGTACCGGCACGGCCAACCCGGCCTAGTGTAGTGAAAAAACCCATCAGTAAACCGACATCCACTCGTACAAATCCTCTCAAGCAACAGCAGCAAGTTATAAAACCGAAAGGACCACCTGTGACGGCCACGCCTAGTGCCCCAAAGAAAGTCACACCTATTGCGCCAAAACCAAGCATTCCCAAACCACCGTCACCCGAACCAGTGTACGATTATGAGTCAGATTTTGAATCCGATGAAAGTCAACCGGCAAGTGTAGGTTGTTCCAGTTCGGAAAGCAGTGCTGAGAATACGGAATCGAACAATTCTTCCTCGGAAGGTGGTGACGACGAGGATGAGGATGAAGGGGATGAAAAGCTAGAGTCAAACACAGCAAAGGAAAGTGAAACGATTGCAGAACCTCAAACTGAAAGGAAGACACAAGCTAGTGTACCAAAGCATGGCAGAAGTGTGGATATTCTGAGTAAAATATCACTTAACGACATTACGGTACAACTGTACCAATTTGATCCGGAAGAGTATGAAGAACTGAGAACGAACTTTGGTATCACCACTAGCGTCGCATACGGGAAGCATACGCAAACCGACTCCTCTCTAGTGTCCGCAGCTTCACAAACATCGGGAATTTCTGTACGAGAGCGCTCAACTTGCATGCATGAAGGATTTCGAGGCCGGAATAAGATCGAACAGGAAGAGGACTGGATCGTTCAAGCGCATGATAACGATGATGAGCATGAAGCGGTTCAGAATTATAGCAGTTTGCAGAATATTGAAAGAATGTTTTCCACACTCAATGGGACATTAGAGCGACAGTTTTCCAGCGAGTCCACCTCAAGAAACAGACTCATCCGAACGCGAAACAAACGATCTCACACCAATCAGCACGGTATGCTACAATTTCTACGTAGAGCAGCCCCAGCAATGGAAGCTTTACTGGAGTCTAAACGGTTTCATTTGCAAGCAGCTCATAGTTCTCAAGAAGGATCAACAGCAGAGTTACTGCGAGAGCATTCAAGTGAAGCTATACGCTCTTTCGATGCTGGTAAAATGTGTCCCGAGTTCGAGATAAAGCTAGTGCAAGCTAAGGGTACCGCTACAGTGGAACAGGCGGATAGCTGTGTGCTCGAATTTTGGGCACGTGGTACCTACTCGAGGCCAATGTATCGATTCTCGTCGTGGTGTAGGATTGTTTGCATAGACTACGACTATCGGAAGCATATGATGGTGTTTGGTGGCACTAGTGACGGGTAAGATGGATCCAACAATGGGTTAACTATTAAAGATAACTCCATTTTACTTGCCTAATTTGTCAGCTAACAAGTACTCTTGTGCGGACTTGATAGTTAGTTTAAACGAGATTCTCCTATGGAAGTGAGCTTAAAATATTTTCGATTCGTTAGATCGTAAATTATGAGTAATATGCTTGGGCTCAAGGTACACACCTGACTTTCATTCAATATCCTTATTTTTCCTATCAAAAAGGATATTAAATAAGGTCTTATGTCAAGAAAAACAATTGACACAATTAGTTCGGCTAGGTTCATCGCTAGGACAAATCCTGAAAACTACTCTCTATCTTCAAAATAGTAATTACATTTCCCTACTGCTTCTCGTCTTAAAGAACCCTCCAGATGTGGCTGGGCGATGCAGGCCGGAGTCAGAACCAAGTTTTGCCACCACATCAAATTTTAGCCCCAAAATTGCACCAAAAGCAAAAGCTTAACTGCTGGGAAATGGTGGCAGTTAAAGTACTTCCCGTGCCAGTTACTCGGGATAGTAGTGTGGAGATTGGTAATGAAAATGCATTCAACCAGGTGAGTGTGAGAGAACTTTCAGCTTGAAGTGCTTGTTTGATGAGAATTTCTAACTTTTATGTTATTTCTATTTCTAAGGTGTTTGGGCTATTCTCCACTGGAATCATTGTAGTATGGAACGTGGTGACACAGAAGAATGGAAACTCCAGTACAGATCATGTACTAAGTGCAAAGATAGGACCACAGGGAGTTTCATTGGTGCAAGCAAAGGTGATAGACTTGAGCAATCGCATCGGAGGCCGTTTACCGTACGATGCATTACGCACCTTTGAAAATTTGCTGCTACACGATCATCATCAGATGGTACTATCAAGCCATCAAACAGTGATTCGTTTGAGTCACTTCGTTCAATCAGAATTTGATCCTATTCTATTAATCAAACCGGATGATTGTGAGTATTATCTCCAATAACTTTTGTAGAAGCTGTTTTACGAATTCTATTCCCAACAATGTTCCAGCTCACTCCATAACCAACCTCAAACGAATGATTCAAGCAAACGATACACTGTTCGTTCTATACGCGAATAAAACTGTTCGCGTTCTTAAACTTTGCACCGAACCGGGTGGACGAGAATCGTCACAGCGTCGCCATCGAAAGCAAGACGACCATCCGCACCTAATGCTGAGCGTTTGTACCAATAAATCGTGCACCATTCAAAGTATTGTGCATGATGAGGCTAAACGGTATGGAAGCTCTAACGGTACGGGAGAAGGACGTGCGGATGGTGGCACAATCGCGCCAAAAATGACCGATCCAGAGAAGGGAGACGATGGCAAGGTGGACTCAAAGCCACGATTTCATCATGGACAACAGATTTTATTTTTTGATCCACTTCATCCACACGGTATACTGAAAGAAGCGCAGCTGGGCGAGAGTGCTGTCGGTTCGTACCGTGAAAGGAAATTAGTTTAGTTGGCGGGAGGGTTGAACAAATTTGAAGTAAATTTTACATCTTTGAGCTGCTTTCGTGGCCCCTTTCAAGTCCGGAGCTCCACTTGGCCGCTCAGGTAGCTTATAAGAAGATCCGCCTCGGAGTAAGGACACCAAGTAAGGGACATACTGAAGCCATATTTCACATAATAAAGACTATCCTCATACATCCCCGAAAGTGTGCATTGTGCACAGCTGCGAGTTTTCACAAAACACGTTCATCCCTTGCGTTTTTTTCCAACGACGCGTTGTTGTTTGTTTACGTCTATTTGAGTTCAAATTGACAGCTGACGGTGCACGGTGGTTCCTCGGTGGGCATTTTTGCAATTGTTTTTATTTGTTTTTTTTCACAATTCATCTTCAAATGTGGAATTAGATCACAGATAATAATAAATTACAGCTTTATCATGCCTTTTTCCATATCTAGTTCATACAAATTTCACCTGCAATCAAACTTCGTATGATGACAGGCCGTTTCAGACAAACATGTCACCGCATATGGTCCACTGCAGTCGTGTGGTGTACGTGCGTGTGTAGTTGATAATACTCGCAAGCTCAAGGTGGGATAACATTCCTTCTCATTCGCCTGGCCCGAAACTCAGATGTGTGCTGCAATTCCGTACCCTTCCAGGCGTGGTGCAACAGTGTCCAACGGAAGAGCGATGGTTAGCGATAGCCAGCAGCATAAAATCATCAAGGAGTTCCTCATACCGGACACGCTGAAGGACGATATCGTCTACTGCCAACGATCGTTGCGGGACTGCGTGAAAGTGCATCAGGTGGGTTATTGTTGCGTGTGTGTGTGTGCATGTGTGTGTCGCAATGAAAAACACGTTCATCCCTAGCGCGATGGGCTATCCATGGTATCATGAGTGTTAAATTACAAATTCCCTTTTTTTGCTACCAGTATCTCGTCGAACGATGTAACAGCTTACCGGGCAGTCAGGTAAGGATAGAAATACGTCAGGCTGTGTGCTTCCACCCTGATAAATAATATTGTGCATGATCTTTCCACAGCAAGAACAGTTGAGGAAGTATCTGCTCGAACTGGAGAACGAAATGAGGGCGATCGGGAAGGAACAGAGCGAGCTGGTGAACGATCTGGCCAAGCGATTAAAGCACTTCCAGCGCAAAACCGCCACCGAAAAGCACATCTTGCTACGGGATGACCTCGTGAACGGTTACGTCGCCTGGGTGCTATCCAACCATTCGGAAGTGAATTACACTACGGCCCATATACCGCACTCCGTATCGGAACGGCTGAACGAAAACCAGCTGTATCAAAAGTATCGCCTAGAACCGATGCTAACCTGCGACACTGTCGTCCCATCATCACTGCCACCCGATGGGACGAAAGCGAAAGAAAAGCGCCTACGTAAAAGACCGGTTTTACAGACGTCGCTGTTAAAGCCCCGTGAAGAACGTGATCTCGCCAGCACTGCCTTAAAGGAGGAACCTTCCCTACACACACCTCCGACCACACCACCGATCACCACTTCACCGAGGACGGCAGGCGGCAACAGGCGCAAAACACCGCCCGAAACACAGCAGCCTTTGATACTGAAGAAAATGCTACGTTCTAGATCCATGACGACAACGCCTTCGCCTTCGGTTGGTGCGGTAAAGGAAGAGCCTACTACTACCACCAATACCGTTCCTGTAAAGGAAGAACCGAACGAGGTGGAAGATCAGTTGCTCGCAGCGATCGTTTGCCAGGAATCGGCCGCTGTAAAGCGTGGCCGAAGCAATCTACTTCAAGCCCTAAACAAGGCAAAAACCACACAGAAATCCAGCCCGAAACAATCGCCAACGACAAGTCCACCTGCTAAAAGCACACGGAACAATCGGGCTGGTTCGGTTAATGCCGGTGACACGCACCGTAGTTCATCGGTTTCATCGGATTCTTCAAACTCACGCGCTTCTACACCGGGTACCACTTCCACTGGGACACGCAAACAGACGGCAAATCCCGACAACAGTAACTCGGATGATTCATCCATCGAACGGTTGCCACTTCCGCCGGCAGAACCACCCAACACGCTGCCAACGTCCATCGACGAATGGGAACAGTATAGCTTTCTCAAGCTGTTCGGACTGTACACGATCGAGGACAGTAATTTGCTCAAGGGACGCAAAAATGAACGTAAACGGCGCAGCTGTTGTAGTACCGAGCGTAAGGACTTCCATTACGGTCGATTCGATTATTACGAGCAGCAGTTTTACATAGCGCACAAGCGACGGTACAATGTGAACAAACGTCTTCTGTACACCGCAACGCCGGTAGAAAAATCTATTAAAAAAAGAAAACCTTGGCCAGCTGCTGCTACTGGAACGATTACGATGGCACCACCGCCAACGTTCCGACCGTTGCAGGAAGATGCAGCTGGTGAAATAGAGAAGGACACCGATGGTAGCTGTTTCCCTGTGCTGGAGCCAGTGCTGAAAGAGTCCAACCTTTGCTTTGTTTGCAAAAAAGAAGGTACGTATTTGTGTTACACTACTTCTGATTAAATTGTGTCGATAAGTGAATAACTTTTAATCGTAAAATAAGTCCGGTACTTTATAACTACAACGCTGGGCAACTATCCTCTCGTATTTTGATATTTGATGTAAATAAAACATAAATTCTTCACATATTACTTTTTCTACAATTTTAGGTTTAGCCGGTGAAACTTTAAACGCTTGTAGAGAATGTAGCGGTTTGTATCACCTCAGCTGCCACGTGGACGAAACCGGCTGCTCAGCACGTGACGATGAAAATGGCAATCATTCCACTGGGGAAAAGTTACCACCACGGCCTAAAGAACTGTGCCCAGCATGCTTAGCTTTAGACAAAGACAAGTAGCAGAATCAAACGAGGATCAAGAGAACATACTCTGCGTTAGTTGAATTGTTTCTGTTTTGTTCTTTCTTGTTATAACCTTTTGAGATAGTTATGCAATAATGTGTAAAGGAAAAGCAGCAATCATCATCCATCCCATTTTATAGATAGGCAAAATATTGTAATATAGAAAAATAGTAGCAAAATTATTGTTAAAAGAAACAAAACAAAAAAGACTAAACACATAGACAGCGCCGTGGGACATTATTTTCCATCCCTTAACCAAATTTCAACTGCGAATAAATATCGAAAATATCGATTGTATAGTGCAAGGCCTGATGGTTTCCCAAAACTTCCATGGCAGTTTATTTTTATTTGCTCAGAAATCCGCGGGGCATTTTATGCCTTTTCCAATGCTTGCTTTAAGTCCGCAATCAGATCATCGACATCCTCCAGCCCGACCGAAAGTCGTACCAACCCATCCGTAATACCCAACACTTGCCGTTGTGCCAACGGGACGGAAGCGTGCGTCATTACGGACGGTAGTTCGGCCAAACTTTCGTACCCACCGAGACTTTCGGCGAGCGTAAACACCTGCAGTGCTTTCAGGAAGTTGCTGGACTCTTCCAAACCGCCGCGGATATAGAACGACATGATGCCACTGTGTCCGTACGTTTGACGCTTGGCTAGTTCATGCTGGGGATGACTCTCCAGCCCTGGGTGTAGGACCTTTTCCACCTTTGGGTGAGTTTCCAGGAATTTAGCAATTGTGAGCGAATTGGTCTTGTGACGTTCCATGCGAAGGGCGAGTGTTTTCAAGCTACGGTTAACCAGATAGCAATCGAATGGCGAAGGCACAATACCGGCAGCTGGGGACAAAAAAAGATATATGTTTTAAAATTAAAGGTACACATTTTTCGAAGATAGTAAACCTTTCCCGTACCGTTTTGCAAGAACTTCAAACGATCGTACACCTGCTCGTCGTTGGTAACCATGGCACCCATGATGACGTCCGAGTGACCGTTCATGTACTTGGTGAGCGAGTACATCACTACATCTGCGCCAAGATCTAGTGGGCGCTGAAGATACGATGACAGGAATGTATTGTCCACAACTACAACAATCTGTGGAGAGCAAAAGCTATTCAATATTTGTGATAACCCTTCCGAAACATTCGTCATTCTACTTACACCCGTTTGCTTGTGAGCAATCTCCGACACCGCACGGATATCGATCACCTTCAGCAGCGGGTTCGTTGGCGTCTCCATCCAGAACAGCTTCGTGTTCGGTTTGATCGCTTGCTCCACTAGCTGCAGGTTGGTAAGATCGACAAAATCAACCTCAATTCCCATCTTCAACGCAACGTTACGCAGCAGCCGGTTGGTGCCACCGTACAGATCGTCGCCGGCAACGATATGATCACCGTTCTGAAGCATCGTAATGATCGTGGTCGTTGCACCCAGCCCGGACGAGAACGTCAGACCGTACTGGCCATTGTCAAGCGAAGCAATGCAACGTTCCAGTACGTCGCGCGTCGGATTACCACTGCGGCCATACTCGAAGCCCTTGTGAGGAAAAAAGAAAGGGAGGACATTTTTTAAAAATGTTGCTCTGATAGATGAGAAGCCCCATCGCTGTTAACGCACTGCATGTTGTCCGGGGCCGGATTGCTTGAACGTGGTGCTCATGCTGATCGGTGGTACAACGGCCATGCTGGTCCACTGCTCCGCATCCTGTCCAACGTGTATCGCCTTGGTGGAGAATCCCTTGGGCTGGGAAAGGAAGCCATCGCTGGAGACAGGTAAGGATACGAATGAATTAGACAAACCTGCAGGCATCATACCTCGTCATTTGTCAATGAAGTGGATCGAGATAATCTATTATTTATCAAAGGATCGAGCGTTTGGAAGATGCCTTTGCGTTTGAGAGTAATGTAGAAAGGAACTAAAGTGATCCTGACACCACCCAGCATTCCTTACAGCATTTACGAAGCAATCATGCCCAGATAGGTTTGATTATACCTTTCGAAGTGTCATTTTGGCTCTTGGTTGAGGCTTCTTCATATGTTCCCTTGGCGGTATGTACATATTTGCCGATCTAGTTTTTGTAGTCTTTACCAGCCAACAAGTAACTGAAACCTTTGGAAATCACCAATCGTAACTCCTCCACTCAATACATGGATTGTCCATCTGAGATTCCCCAGACATTGAACCGGTCTATTGCTACCGACAGCTCCTGAATCTCGCTCGCTTAAAACCGGACATGACCAGATCAAGAGCGATCAGGAGAGGTTTAAAAAGAGCAGAATCCAGCGAGGGATTTAAACTGGCTGCATCCGAATGAAAACAGCTGATTAATTAATCGCTACGCAGAAAAGTGGCAAACAAAAACCAAACCACACTGTGGCTCTCAGTATGTTCGGCCGTTCCTTTACGGTATCCGTTTCGTGTCGGTTTTTAAAAAAAATGTTTTCTTTTTTCTTCTCAGCGATTCGCCTGTAACCACGCTGATAAGGTTCCGCCATCGATGGATTGCGCACAATTTTGTTGAAAAACGGTGTACACACGGTTCTTATCATTTTTTGGGGTGTGTGCGTTTTTTTTTTAGTTTTGTGCATTGTTTGTCTGACATCAAGGAATATTTAAAGTACTTTATTGTGTCTTTCAGATTGATAGAAAAAAAGCAACCGGAAAGAGTCTCCTGTCGACGTCATAGGACGTAATTTTTTATAGAGAGCCATAATAAAAACAGGTTCTAGTAGATAGTATCCAACGAAATGATAGAATGGATGTTCCAGAACACAGAAAATAGCAGGATCTACGAGCTGATTTAAATGGCGCCAGAATAATGGGAGGTGTGTGGCGTGTAGACGGTGACTATTCGCTTATCAGCAGCTGGTGATAGACGATGTAAGAAGCTGCTTACCAGATGAAGCAGCATACATAGTACGCCTATTTAAGAATCCTTTCAAGTGCCAATTGTCGGCGATGGCAGAAAGAAACCGACCGACAATCTGAAGTTCACTGGACTTGATTGACAATGAACTTTAAATCAACCGACGGGCGAGACTTTCGGGGTGTGCTACCGCCATGTGTTAGTACTATCTTTGCTTACGCATTCGTGCTTGTTATCTACTGCATGATAAAACCACTGTCAATAGAATACGATTAAGTTATCCAGGATATCATTTGAGCGGTGTTGTTGGGAGAATGGGGAGCAATTTATGGCTCGTTTAAGCTTATCTTGTCTACCTGATAATGGGAGATAAAATTGCAATTCAATGTTTGCATGTAAATCGCAATGCAGGAAGACTTCACGCGTTTTGTAAATATTCTAAACGAAGCCTCAGCAAAAACTAGAATGTTACATCTCTGTAATAAGATCCTTCTTGAAGGCCCTTTGCCTTGGTGAGTATCTTATTACCGAAGCCCACCTCGAATTCTGTCCAGCCGAGATCTCCATATTTCTGACCAGTTTCTGTGTTGAAGGCCACGTAGTGTAAAAGTGCCGAGTCACAGAGAGACCGTTTAAAGAGGGAAAAACCTGCGAATCCATGCAATTAGCGTCATCGGTGTAACTAGCTACCGGGGCATTTGAATGCAATTAATGCAGTCATTTGTAATGCCAATTTCAAACCGTCAACAGGCGTGTTTTTCTATTCCAAATCCAAGGGGAGTTCTTTTGGGATTTACTCGACTTGCTCGAAGACAAAAAAAACTATTTTGTATGAAGAAGCGGGAATTACTTGTTGTCGAAAATTCCACTCGATGCACGTGTTACCCTGTGATGTTCTAGTTACATTATGCTATGCTTTTTCTTATAGACTGCAGCTCAACCTGAACATCAATCAAAGGTACCAAAGAGACAAGTGGTAAACAAATCTGCTAAAAATAGCGAACAGACACACACGGAAAACGTGCGAATTTTGACACGCGTACACGCATTTTCCTATCACTGTACGTACAAAAGAAAAAATCACACTTCAATGAATGAAATGTGAATTGCTCCATTCAACATAATTTGCCAACTTTTTCGTACCGGAGAAAGTTGAATGATCGTGCAAACCGGGAATATTGCGTCACTAATCCAAAACATAAACAAAAACAACACACACTCACTAAACATACGCACCTGTTTGATTGGGCCATTCTGCAAATGATTCGGCACGATATTTAATTACAGAAAATGTGTGAATCAGGGCGAGCTACTACACGTTGAACGAATGAAGAACGTACGTGGTCCGTTGCGTTCCGCGAGACAAAATTAAATGTCCAACCGGGCGGCGTTTAGCTGCTGCTGATGCTCTTTCGATCAAGTGCGTTCAGATGGGGCCGCCAACAAACCACGCAAATTTTAATGTGATTCTGTGGTACAATGGGCATGCGAGGGGGAAAGTGAAGGTCAAAATATTTGCAAACTATTATTAAATTACTACCTGGTTTAAAATGTGATCTATATTGAGACACGCTTTAACTTATTAGCTTTGGAAGTCAAGAAAAAGGGAACATAGGCTTAAATTTCGCTGCCTAGAGTAGAAGAAATAAAACGGATAAACATTTGCGAAAAACGGAAAGCTTGTTAAAACTTCATACAACTGCTTTAAAAAATATGCTCTATATGCGTGATTTACCTGAAATCGTGAATTATCCTTTACTTATTTCTATAATTCCAAAAAAATGAAGGAAAACAAATTCTTTACCAATTTTGAATCCACATCAACAATTACCACAGTCGATATTGCCACAGGGTACATCAAATACAAAATTTGATTCGTTTAGCAAGCGTGCTTGAATACTAAGCTCGGAAATAACATTGATATAATCACGTTAAAACGACATTTAAAGGCTTGATTGGATTGAATAAATTACTTAATTCAATACAAAATAAATTAAGCTAGCATATTTTGCTAAATTGTGCCAAAAAACCCTAAAACTACATTAATTACGTTCCTCCAACGGATCCGAAATGCAATGCAGAAACGGACCCTTTTGTTATAGATTGACCTCCTGCAACTACATCGCCGTACGACCAGCCGTCAACGAAAACGGAAATGAGGTTTTGTCCGTCGGCCTTCTGACAGTTCTTTTTCCGGTGAAATTTGTTGTTTAGTGGACGCGTTGTACCACGGTCTGCTACGAATTCCTCGTAATTTTAGGTACGAAAACGTTCCGGTTGCCCTCGAAAGCGTCCCGCAATAGTGGCCCACTGTATGACGATGCCTAAATGCAACGTTCTTTTGTTTCTTTTTAGGTAGCAAAGATGGTAAGTTTGAGCTGAGCTGCGGCAGTCGTGGATGGCCTACGGTGACAGACAGGAACACGGCCCTGCGGCCCACCGTTGTGCGAGTGTGTGCATGTGTGTTTGTTTTCCGTACATTGAATTTGGCAATTCTTCTCCTTTTTGCTCCGCAATTGTCATCATCGTCTCCGTCACCGTCCACCAACTGATAGGCAGCGAAGGATGAGAAGGCCACCAAGCCCGCATCGGGCAAGGACAAGTCGAAAAACGTCATGCGCGATTTGCGTATCCGCAAGCTCTGCCTGAACATTTGCGTCGGTGAGTCCGGCGATAGGCTGACACGTGCGGCCAAGGTGCTGGAACAGCTGACCAACCAGACGCCCGTCTACTCGAAGGCACGCTACACCGTGCGCTCGTTCGGCATTCGGCGTAACGAAAAGATTGCGGTGCACTGTACGGTGCGTGGCGCCAAGGCGGAGGAGATCCTCGAGCGTGGACTGAAGGTGCGCGAGTACGAGCTGCGTCGTGATAACTTCTCGCAGACCGGCAACTTCGGGTTCGGTATCCAGGAACACATCGATCTCGGTATCAAGTACGATCCGACGATCGGTATCTATGGATTGGATTTCTACGTTGTGCTTGGCCGGCCAGGTGAGTGTAAAGTGATGTGATGGCACACTAGGAAGCGAAGCGAAGGATAATATTTTGATAACAAAGCGGGATGGTGTTGTGATGGTGAATAAGTTCCTCTTATCGAATTATGTGTTGAGAACGTGGTGTGAACATGTCAGACAAGTGGCTAGTAGAGGTTTCGGAAGTTCCCTCCAACGTTCAACCGAAACTGCACTCTTAATTAAACGTCTCGCTATTTCTCTGGCGATACGTTCAGTACGGTGCAAACAATGAACTCTTGGTCTTCTGTAGTCGATCTGTGCCTTTGCCAATTGGGCCTCGCCGATTGTTCTACATTTCTTGTAGGATTTTTACTACCGAACAGTTTATTCCATTCGAAAGCCTACTGCCATTGTCATTTCGTTGCGAATATTGGATTTCTCTCAAACACGTTCTGTAAAACTGCACTCTTAATTAAACGTCTCGCTAATTCTCTGGCGATAGGTTCAGTACGGTGCAAACAAAGAAATCTTGGTCTCTTCTAGTCGTTCTGTGTCCCTTCCTAATGGGCCTTGCCGACTATTCTACATTTCTTGTAGGAGTACTGAGTACTGAACAGTCTCTACCATCCAGTCGCAACGCATCCTTTGATTTGTTTGTTGTCGAAAAAGCATTAATGCATATTTTTTCATCCTCCTCTCCCCTGGTTTCCAGGATATAACGTTGCCCAGCGACGACGCAAGACTGGCAAGATCGGCTTCATCCACCGCCTGACCAAGGAGGACGCGATGAAATGGTTCCAGCAGAAGTACGACGGTATCATCCTGAACAGCAAGGCAAAGTAAGCTTTTAATGTGCATATGAGGGCCTGTATAGCTGTATGGAAAGACAGAGCGAGGAGAGTGTCGTGAAATGGGGGGAGAACAAGCAGTGGTGCAAGTGGGAGCGCTGAGAAAAAAATAAACATTTTCACCGAAGCCATCACCGGGTTTTTGGGTGGAAGTAATGGTGTACAAAACCTAGCAACGCCTACTTGGCAAATTAATTCTCCTGTGTAAACAGAAATGATCCGAAACGCTTCGTTGTTTTGCGCTGCTTTGGTGCTTTAACCCTCTGCCGGGCAACTAGTAAAAACTTCATATTCCAGGCAACCGGGCTACTCGGGTAGCCCACCAATTGTGAGGCTTTCGCCAAGAAATTGTCTGAAGCTCTTGTAGCAAATCAGAAGTCCTCCTCGGCGTCCCGATACGATCATCGTTGGGGAAGAAAGGATCAAAACTCCTTGATCTTCAAAGGACCGTTCACGTTCCCGCGCCGTCGTCCGCCAATCCGTTATTCCGGCCTTGATGGCGAATGATCCATGAAATCTTCCCTCCTCAATCTGGGCTACCACGCATCCTCTACCCGCGTGGACGGCCTAAAAGGACTTTTTGAGCTGGGTCGCCCGATGGCATGCTTATAACATGGAGCCCATGGGAGCCTGGCGAGCCTAATTCGCTGCACGACGGTCGTTGTAGCGGCTCCTCCATTGTCCTTCTACACATACGGGGTCATCCATCCTATCCAAGATTAGCCGCATGGTAATAAGTTCTTTGCTAAGAAAAACGCAATCTGATCCAAGATGCTGTTGACCTCCAATTCTTATCGAGTCGATAGTTTCCTGGTATCGCCTTACTGTGGCATTTCAATATCCAGATGAACTTAAAAGAAAAGGCAACCAAATCAACTTTTGTTAAGGAATCAATCATCTCTCCGAATGAACGCACTTGTTCCAAGAGGATTGATTGTTTTTATTTTCAAACGATACGAAATTACACAAAAAAACTGTTGGATACTTCCAATCGGCATTATTTTTTGGGCGCCTTCATTCGCTTCTACACCTAATTGTAAGTCATATATCTAGGCGTGGCGCTAAACTTGGCGTAACTCTTGATCACTTTGTTTACTGCCTCGAGGAAGTCCTTCTCCGTCGCCACCTTGCGCCGCGCCCGAATTGCGAACATGCCCGCCTCCGTACACACCGACCGAATCTCGGCACCCGTCGAATTGGGACACAGGCGGGCCAACAGCTCGAACCGAATATCTCGCTCGACCGACATCGAACGAGCGTGAATTTTGAATATATGCGTTCGCCCTTCCAGATCCGGCAGACCGAACTCTACCTTACGATCCAAACGTCCTGGACGCATCAGAGCCGGATCGAGCGTATCGGGCCGGTTAGTTGCCATCAGTACCTTAATGTTACCGCGCGGGTCAAAGCCATCGAGCTGATTGATCAGTTCCAGCATCGTACGCTGTACCTCATTATCACCGCCCGCCCCATCATCGAACCGAGCGCCACCGATCGCATCGATTTCGTCGAAGAATATCAGACAAGCCTTTTTCGACCGGGCCATCTCGAATAGTTCACGCACCATACGGGCACCTTCGCCGACGTACTTCTGCACCAGCTCGGAACCGATCACACGGATAAAGCACGCATCGGTACGGTTAGCGACGGCACGAGCGCACAGGGTTTTACCCGTTCCGGGTGGACCGAACAGGAGCACACCCTTCGGTGGTTCGATGCCAAGATTTACGAACTTTTCCGGATGCAACAGGGGCGTTTCGACTACCTCGCGCAACTTCTCGATCTGCTCTTTACAGCCACCGACATCGCTGTACGTAACATCCGGCTTTTCCTCGACCTGCATCATCGTCACGGTGGGATCGATCTTCGGTGGCAGTGGGATGTGAATTTGATACTTGTTACGATCGACACTGAAGGAAGAAGCGGAAATGAAGGTTAATTTGCGCTTAAAACAGCGCAACGGGTGACTACGAGAGCTTACCCAACACGCATTCCTTCTTCAATATCGGTAGGCGCTACAGAATCGGCCAAATCGACAACAAACTTAGCAAACTGCTTCACATTGATGATGTACTTCGGATCGTCAGAATCGGCATTGATAATCTTGGTGCAGCGAGCCACCTAGTGTATCAAAGAAAGAGATGAAAGCGAGAGCCGGACATCAGAATCAATTTAGCATCTTCTCCTTGGGAGTGGACACTCTGGTACTACCAACCTGAAGCGGTTGTTCGTTCTGTAAAATTTGCTTATCGGAAGCTAAATCCCACAGTGCCGGCGGTGCAAGCCCGGTATCGCTTTCCTTAATGCCCGTCAGTTCGTTCACCTGCTTCATCGCCTTTTGGATGTCTTCGTCGATCTGCTTAATCGACTTATGGTACTGCCCTTGGCCCTACACCGCAAAAAGAGCGTTAGAATTTGCTTTTAAATATTAAACCCACAAAACGCCATACTTACATAGGTCTTCAGTAGCTCAATATCGACTTCATCAAGGGCTGAAACCAAAGAAAAAACACAAAACGTATTGATAATCGCCACAACTGAGGAAAGCAGTTTTGCTGCATCACTTTTTACCTTCTATCTCCGGCTCTACCTCTTTGTTGTCGCCTTTCACCTTGCGCATATCGTCTCCCAAATGGTCCGGCATTTTGCGGCGATTATTATTCTTTTACCGTAAATGAAGTTTATTAGAAACTAGGCAAACGCTCGACAGAAAACGGAAATACACGGGAGCAAATGGGATAATAATTTTGTTTGCTGTGGCTGTGAGAATGAATTCGCCAAATTGATCACAATGACAAGCAATTCGAAGCGAAACGCCAACAGCGGCTTGTTGACAGTTTGCGATATTAGGTTACCTTATGTGAGATGTGATTGTTGGTTTGGTTTTAAGTTGAAAAAAAACAGGATTTCGTAAAAATGCCTACATTACCATCGTATGCGTACGCGCTAGATGCTTTCAAAAAGCGATATAAAATCACAAAAATGCAGAAAAACTCAAGAAAAGCTGAAATTTTCATTTTGAAATCTCATGGGTTTTCTGCCTAGATTGTGTTATTTGGGTACTGTGCTCTAAGCACCTTGATAACCCAGCAAACGTCAAAGCGGAACTGTCAAGGATGAAGTTTTCTTCTCTTTTCTTTCGCTCTACGCACTGTCCTCACAGTCGTCAGTGAGAAAAGCAGCACAAACTCGTTTTTCTCTTGTGTACCTTCCCCCGACTTAGCAACTACGATCAAACAATCACCTGGCCAGAAAAAAACGGGACCAGCACCAACAGGAAGCGCATCTTCAGGCATCGAAAATTGTAACGCTTGCTGCCGTGTTATCGATGGCACCGTCTGTACGGGATGCTAACTGAGCAAACAACAGGCATACACGCGTGCAGCAACAACAACTTGGTTGTCCTCAAAACACCCCCCCGTTTGTGCGAGGTTGTTTTCTTCGTAATGTAAATCGAATTCCCTCGGTGTTTCCGTCATCCGTCCGTTCGACGCACGTAGCCGATGAGAGCGAGGAAGCACTGTGTTGCTGCTACTACTGCTGGTGCGGGACATACACGCGTGTGATGAAACAGACCTTTTTCCCATTGGCGGGCAGCCTGGTAGTGTTGTAATTATCGTTAGCCCTCGACGACTGTGGATGCTTTTTGCATCGATTGACGGGAAACGAGCCACGCAGCATGCTGTCTGTGGGTTAACTACAAATGTGGCAAAAGCGTCGTAAAGCATTAGGGGACGAGAAAAAAGCATCACCGCCGTACCGTGTGGCTGGATGGATTACTCGTGTGATGAGCCCAGCAGCAACTGACGGACAAAATGAGGAACGTTCTATCGAGTGTTTACCTTTCCACGAGCATCCTGCATGCCTGTAGTGCTATACCGATACCGTACGTGGTGCATACAGGTGAGCCGATGCGACGACCGATGCACAACCACCCATCGATTAAATGTCAAGCTTTTGCGCAAAGCGATGATCGTGTGCGATTAGGTTGCAGGCAGGCAGCTGCATGCGTGCGCTACTGCCACGGCATTACATAAAGCGCGAGCGCTTGGGGCTGATGCATCCGTTTAACGAGTTTGAAAATGTCTTCTCTTTCCCGCACAGGACACCATGACGCGGTCATTATCGGGGTGCTGGCGTGCCTTGGCCTTGGTTCGTTCATAATGGGGTTTTGTATTTTCTGCAAAAAGAAGAGTGGAAAGTTTAAGGTAAGTTTTCCATTGATCTAATCGTACGTGAAAGGGCTGAGCCGTTGACCCTTTTTTGTGAATCATTACAGAAATTCAAAGATGGAGACATCATACAGGAAGTGATTGCAACGGAATACCCCATACTGAAAGCGCTGAATGTACTGGATTCTTCCGTACCGTGTGCTGTCATCCCGTCGAGCCCTAATAATGTAAGTTTTTCTTTGTTGTGTGGACCACATTATCCACACGAAGCGCAATGCTGATTTTGCGAAAAGATGCTGTGAATTTTGTATAAAAATGTGCCAAAAATCTAAAGCATTTTGATAGAAAATCAAGGAATCAAGAAAAGAAAGTTTGTGGTGGTAGTTGCGCTTCGTGTAGACCATGTTTGTGATAGTGTGTCAACCACCTCTTTTTTTGTTCTTTCCTAAGCTTTCCACCGATAATCTGCTCGATAAAATCGAAACGTACCAGATCGATGTAGATCATCCGCACGATTCGTACTGCACCCGGAGAAGCGATCCACTCACCTGTACGTACGATGAGTTTGATCCGAACGATGAATCGGATGATAGGACGGAACGGACTGCAACCACGGCGACGGTTGAACCGGTGGTCGGCGATGAACCACTACTCTTCTCCGATGTTTTCGATGAATCGCTAGAAAGAAGCGAAAAGTGTAATCTCACTGCGGTTTCGGTCGCGCTCCCAACATCTTCGGGTGAGGAAGATGACGAAGGGCTACCACTACCGCCCCGATCGGACGCCGAGGATGAAGACGAACGTCGCCCACTGGTTAGCGATGATAGTATAGATGAAGCGGCGGCCACCACCGCCACAACCATTACGGTTACGGCAACGATGGCCCAATCGGCCGATGCCATCAGTATCGAGGAAGCGTTGCGTGCTTTAGATATTGCTATCGAGGGTGAAGAAGACGAGGATGAGGATGTGGTCGAAGATGAGGACGATGAAGATGATGAGGGCCAAGCAACCCCGTTGAACGAAAGTGATGGCTCACTATCACCGTCCACCTACTCGGAACCCCCACCAGACGTTATTGCGGTGCTTCGGCGGGAGGACGTTGAGCAGCAAGCCGCCGAATTGGTGGACGATGTGCTGTACCAATGTCAGTACATGATACAGATGATGGATGCGAACGGGAGCAATCTGTCACCGTTGGAAGCGGACGAATTTTCACCGACCAACTCGCGGGGGAACATATTCGACGGTTGGGGTAATTTGGAGCTGGACGGTAATGTGTCCTTTGCCGCGGTCGATGATGATAATGACGATTGGTGGAAGGGTTCGTTGGAACCGTTTGAGGGCGAAGGGGAGGATAGTGAGCAGTGGAATCATCGTGCTGGTAACGATCCATTCCAGGATGATCATACGTTTGATTTGCTTCGTCAACAGCTCAGCCAACTGCTACCACCGCAGGGCAGTGTAAGTGTGATCGATTGGAGGCATGGGTGATCAAAAAGGAAAATTAAAAATTGATTTTTTTATCTTTTTTTATTTTTTTAGGATTCTGCCGGCGTAATTGGGCGGACTGAAAATGGTGATCATGATCCGTAAGTAAATATTTTATAATTGCAGGTTTTTCCGAACAAGAGGCCACAGCAAAATTTTGAACATATTTATTTAGTTATTGATTTATGAGTTACGAGTTACTTACGCTCTAAGCAAATGATCATTCTGGACATAACGCGTATGTGACAAGTAGGAGCGTAAAGGGATATAGAGGAGAGAAGGAAGGGAGCATCTATGGAATTGGACAGATTAGCATTAATAGAGAGTCTCTGTCTAATCAAAATTGCAAACATTGCTCATCTAGAGTGAAAAGCGCTGCTAAGAATACTTTATTTAGAAGGATTATTTCCTAGTCCTGAAAAACCCTGTACACAATTCAACACATACTATTATTAACCTTCTTTCGCAGGACACTCGGTGGCGGTGGTAGTCCAAAAGTATTTGACCTCGGGGGTATTAACGATTACGATCGGCCTGAACGTGAGACGGAAGAAAACGAAATCATTATCAACTACAACCGCTCGCTATCGCCCATACTGGAGGAAAACGAGGACGAATGCAGTTTGCCACCATCGATCAGTGTCGCTCACTGCTCCAACGTTGTGGAGAGTACGATAATAAGGTAGCTGCTTTATCGCTTATGTTGTCGTCCCATTAGCACTTAGAAGAGAGCTAATGATTCTTCTTTCGCTTGTCGCATTATGCAGCACCGAAGGTCCAGTGGTGTGTGAAGCGACCGAATCAGTGCCAGCCCTTGCCAGACGAAGCTCTCTGACCGCGTCGAACGACACACTGTTCAACCTGGAGGACGTACTGGAAGATCGTTGCATGACCCCGCAAGACGATACATTCCCAGCGAGCAGTAGCAGTAGCAGTAACCACGCATCACCCCGCACAATGCTGGCGATGGACGCGCACGGGGACCATCATGCTGGTAGTGGGTTAGAAAAATTGTACACCTTCTCGTCACGACTCCTAGCGTCAACGACTAGCGTTGACGATCATCACGTACTTCATCATCATCATCATCATCACCCTTCACAGCGGCATCACGTCCATCTGCTTTCGTCCATCTGTCTGGATGATCTAAGCGTTGGTGATATTATGGAATCGCCACCACCTCCTCCACCCCTACCAACAGCCATCGGGGGGAGTGGTGGTACGACTGGAGCAGGAGGAGGCAACAGTGCGGGCGGACTACTCATGGCCGAAACAAAACAGGATCTTCCCTCATCGGCCTAGAATCCATGTGTTTTCTATGTATTTCTTTAGTAGATCTGATCGACTTGTGGCAGTGGACAAGTGGATTCGTGCTTATTAGGAACGGGGCGACCCCGGCCCCGAACCCCCCCCCCCCCCTCCCCATCTCATCTAGAATCCTTTTAGAACATGATCCCCTCCCTTCCCATTATTTCACAACGAAAAGCAGTCACGTGTGCAGCAAACAAGTGTTAGTACTGATTTGGTACATAAATGTGTAGGTTTCCGTTGAGTAATTGTTAACACACGCGCACCTACAACACACGGCATTGTACATCACACGTCTACCAACTTTTCCTTTGCCCTGGGGAAAGCGAGGTTTCCCTACAAACGAACTCTGGAAGCTTTATTACTGCTGTGAGCTATAGAGCTGACCCCGATTGCGTCCGTAGGAGATATGTATATTTGTGATCTGCCGTTGGTAGGCATAATGCACTTTTTTTTTTTTTTGAGATCCTGATTCTAATGCCCACCTCTCGGGGTACCTCTGATCGGGATTGTGAATATTGCGGTCGTTTAGTTAATTCTCACGTATACTCCTCCTCCCTCTCGGACGAATGCGAGGATAACACCGGAGGTGTCGGTGTGTGTATGTGGAGCAACTCAGTTAAACATTTAGTTACTTATTGAATAGTGTCAATTCTATACTGTACAACATAAGCATTCACTCAACTCAACCTTACCCACGCATATGTATGTATGAATGTATGTATGTATGATAAAAACTAATCCCCATTTTGCACCGAGATGATTTCTCCCTTCGTTATTTATTTACCGACTCATTTGCCCGTTTGGAGGATGGGTGGTAAATGAGAGCGTGCGAACGCGCAACAGGAGCGATTTGTTTCGTCTGTTTCGGTTAACATTTAATTTTCCTCTTTACTGATGATAATGTAGTAGCTATACGGGAAACATGGTCCAAGCTAATTAGATGCGCCAGCCACTCTTATTTCATTTCTTTTTTGTTGTTGTTCTTTACAACCTAGGTGCGGAGGGCAAACTTTCCTGTAAGAAAATAGAAAATGTGACAAAATAGATTGCCTAAGATTTGTAAACTATTAAACTAATTGATAATCGAACCTGAAGATTGTGATTTGTGCACACGTGAGTGTGTGGTGCCAAATGTTTTTGAAAGAATCGACCGATGAAGAAGAGGACGACAACTTCTATGCTATACAACAGATCAGGTAAGTATTTCTATATAGTTACATTAATTTTCAATGGATTTCTAACGGACCTACACGGACGGGTTTCTATCCGACATAGATGAAAATATTTACCAAACCAATTTCTCGAATTAGATGGCATTGGAAAAAGCTTCCTCAGTTCTAAATATAGATCCATTTTGCGGACATAAAAAAATAACTAATGTACTGGGTTGTTTAGTGCTATTTGTACTACATGATCATCCCTACAGGCTGAGTTTTTCTACGTTGTTAGTTGATTTGTAGTAGCTACGTTTGACAGGACCGGTAATCAAATCCAATCCGAATCATCCTCTCGTAGTGTCCAATTACGTGGTATCAGTAAATCTTCATCTTGGCTTAACGAACACACCATCCATCGAATGGCTTATTAGACTAGTTGATACCACGTAGTACACACTATTTGAAACCCAGTCTCCTGCCGTGTGAAACCCAAAACGAATATATTGCAACAAGTGGGGCATTCTTTTGTCCACCGAACGATACCGATTCTGCTTGCTTATTAATTCCGAAGGAGAGATAAAAGGTCTAATAGGTGCTGGTTCCAAAAACAGTAGACCCTAAGAAGGAAAGTCGAAGACCTAAAGTTTTTATCGCTTCTCACCATGAGCTTCAAGGGCCAGATATTGGACGGAAGTTCAAACGGAGCATGAAAAAGACGGGGGTTTATTATACCAAATCCTCAGACGAAGCCGCACATGTGCAGCACACTGACAATCTAGCAGAGTTGAGCGATAGATTTGTTTTTTTTTTTGGGAGAACCTTTTTTCTATCTGCCTACTATTTGCATTTGCATTTGCTTAAAAATACTATTTCTCCACTTCCGTTTTCCAACTTCTAATAATTACTTAAACATATTCGGCACACGTGTGCGGTATATACGCACAATTATACGCGCTGCACTGTAAGCACGCGTGCGGTCGGAAAAACGAATTCTCGCGCGATGGTCGCCACACGCGGTTATCCTTCCCTTTTGTTTTCCCGGTCCAGGCGTACCCGCGTACAAAGCGGACCATTCAAAACAAACCCTTTCGGCAGTACTGTCAACATCAGCTGTTCTCCGTGGAGGGGAAATTTTCAGGACGATTTGTAAACAAACCCACCGCGCGCGTCCATTGATGTGACGAAGGACGGCCGTAGGGGAAGTCGGCATCGGTGGCAGTGTGTGAGTAAGGGGTGAATGAAGGGAAATATCGATTTTTCACTGCCAGCCTTCATTTTGGAACACTTCGAATCTACATACTCCAGCGGGCGTTACGGTAGGGACGCCCTGGATTGAAAAGTTGCATTTTTCCTAATTTGTGTTAGTGTTGTTAAGGATTAAAAGGACACACCCTGTCGTGATGGAGTTGTACGACTCTGCCCGCTATGGATCGGTGTTTAATAGCATCTTCCTTTCTACGGAATCGTCCGACGCAAGCGATGCATCGGCAGCAGCAGCAGGATCAAAAAAGGATGCGAAATCGAAGCTGCTGCTGGAACCGAATCTGGATCGGTACGAAATCGCGTCGAATGCGTCCCGCTTTGCCGTTTACCATGCCGTTCGGTCCATTGTGCTGGAACGGGAAACCACGGCACGGGGCACCATTTCCTCCATGCGAATAATCGATACGGCACTGGACGAACCGAAATCCATCGGCAGCGGGCAGTCGGCAGGAGCGACGCAACGTGTACCGCAGATAGTGCTTGCGGGACTGGACAGTCTGTACGGGATAATAGCCGAAACTCGCCAGAGTCAACCGAGGATTGCTACGAAAGCGCTTCGTTCGTTGTATGACATACTGCAGGGTACGTGTGCGGTCCCTTAGATTATCCTTCAAGTTTCCCTCCTAACCTCAATTTTCTTACCCTTTTTGTGTAGGTCAAGATCCGGAAGGGATGCGAAATGAGCCAGATGCCGTATTTGGGCCGCTGTTTGACTTGCTGCTAGAGCTGTCCACCATTAATAGTGCTCCGAGTGCGGCCAATGGTACCTGGTCATCGCTTGCCTGCTCTACGCTGCTTTCCCTCGCCATTGCGAAAGGTGATACGGGCCGTATCGTGCGTTCGGTGGCCGCCATATTGATGAACTCGGTGTACGGTTCCACTAACACTAGCACCACCGTAGGTGGCTCCGTTCAAATGCCACAAAGTGTTGCGAAGCTGCAACGTACAATATTCTCCATGGCAACGGGGCGTGCTACGATTGCGGATTACTTTCGCTGCGGTGTACCACGCGGCAGCTTGATTGGGGAGTTTCGACTGCCACTCGAATCGTCTGCAGTACATTCGGTTGCGTCCGATGGGAAATATCTTTACCTAGTCACGGCGAAAGGTTTGCTAAAAATTGGATCCGGATTCAATGGGACGCAGGAAGGACTCATATACGGTGCGGTTACGATAACGAACGCGAAAAACGAGGTGCCTGGATGGATCGGTTACTCTGGGGTAAGGATCAGAAAATGGCAATTGAGGTTATGGTATATTTACAAAGACATTTTTTCTTCCAGGGCAAGTTGTATTATGGCCGCATGAACAAGATGGCGGTTAATAATGGTTGGACGTTTCAGCTGTACGATCCGACAACGCTAACCGCCTTAGGAACGGTACAAACGGCACCGATTCCCGCTTTTCAGCGCCGTTATGGGCATCTGTTCTCAGATGGTGATGCTATATGTTGGCTGGGTGCCGTATCGGACTCAATTCGCGATTCGACCGATATGGATGATCAGGAGGAAGATATCCTTGTCGTGAAGCAACTCTACCCTCCTGTGGCCAGTTCCACATCAACCGGTTCCTCCACCCAAAACGATTCTCGACCGGAGTTGCGCTTAAAGTTGGCCAAAAACCGTTTCCACACGTACGGTTGGGCAGCATTTGAGGAAGATCTAGTTGATAATGGTGGCTATCAGCAGCCATCCACTGGTTTGGCTCCCCCAGTGCTGGATAGTAATCCAACCGGTGCAGGAATTCAATCCATTTCCTGTGGTAAAGAGTTTGGATTGGTGTTGGTTGACGATGGGAAAGTGTTGTATTGGGGCCGGGGCACTGCATTGGGCCTTAAAACGTCCGTCAATATGGCCGGAACAATAGGATGTGTTATGGGTGGACCGAAAGCTACCGTTTCGATGAAGTTGAATGAGCTGACGGCTCTACCGAAGGGAATAAGCTGTTTCCGCCAGGTTGCAGTGGGTCATGAGGCAAACCATGGACTGCTGCTGACCGGTGATGGTACGGTTTATTTTACTGGCACAGCAAAGCGTGGTGAGGATGGTGAGCTGGCCAAAACGAATCGCCGGCAGCCGAAAGCTATAAAACCGAAGCGATTGAACAAGCTGGATGGACAAACGATCACGTTCGTTGCTTGTAATAATGGTATGTAGTCGATACAGCAAATATTGCCCTCACTTAAGGCGGACAATTTAATCCTGTATATATTTTTTTAAACAGGTACTTCAGCCTTTGTGACAAAGGATGGCAAACTTATCATGTACGGCAAGGACACCAACTACTGTGAGCCGAACGGTGTCGTTGGTGGCTTGACCGATGTCGTTATACGGAAGGTAGCCCTCGGAAAGGCACATTGCGTTGCGGTTGATGCATTGGGTCAACTGTACACGTTTGGCCTAAACAATAAGGGACAGTGTGGCCGAAAATTTCAGCGTGAACGTAATGGTAGGTAGAGAAATGAAGCAATACAGAGCTTCGTATTCGATTATATGAATCAAAATCCTGTAAGCCGCAATTTTGTGTTTAAATTGCAACGCGTTTCTTCTCGTTCTAGTGGATGAACTGATGACCACCAATACAAACAGTCAACCACTTGCCGGAACACTAACAAACGGCACTACAACAAATCAGCCGAATGGATTAAACACAAATAACGCCCCGTGTAACGCTTGTCACGCTCCACCATCATCGGTAGCTAGCGCTGAACCACCGGCTGCTTCAAGTGCGAAATGTGGCTGCGGATGTGGATGTTGCTGCCATTGTGGTAATTCAGGACCGGGAAATAATGTCGGTGGTACCGCAAACCCAATATCCTCCAACGATCCGGATACACCTCGTATCGTTCCGGTTCCACCGCAGCGTGTCGATTTGCCACACTCCGGAAACGATCCTAGACGTCCCCCGATCGTTCAACAGATTGCCTGTGGACAGCATCACTCGCTGGTGCTTACATCCGCTGGGGAAGTGTACAGCTTCGGTAGCAATCAGTACGGCCAGCTGGGTACTGGAGATCTGCAAGCACCACCTGGTGGAAGGCCACATTTGGTACGCTTTCCGAATGGTGCTGGAACGGTAATATCCGTTGCGGCCGGTAGTAATCATTCGGTGGTGCTTACAAGCCGTGGCGCTGTCTATACATTCGGAAATTTTCACAAAGGGCAGCTCGGTCGTGAAGCTCCGGGTGGGCGGTTGGATAGTGTGAGCGATGGAAACTATTTTTGGCATTGTGCACCGGTTGCGATCGATTCTTTCGGACCGGGGACGGGTCGTCGTGCATCTTTTATAGCGGCCAGCGGAGATCAGACGTACATAAAGGTGGAGGAATCGCTCATCAATGGGGCAGCGTTGGCGAAGTATAGTGTAACAGCCGATCGAACAACGATTTGTAAGTATAACTTGCTCATGTATTATTTTTTTATTTTAATGATTTTAAATATTTGCCGCGAAAGCTCAACTATATAACTTAATAACTAGCATTAAGAGACAGATGAGGAAGAGTTTTGTTCGATAATTGAGATGATTTCATTTAACGATTCTTCACAGTGCTGATCCCAAACAATCAGTCCCATCTAGCCGGCTCAATAACGATCGATCGACGTACCGGACACTGTCGTGCGCATCGTATCAACCAGTTCGATGCACGCGCCGAGTTTACCGGTTCAAACTTGACCGTGAAAGACGCATATCGGCGAAATCGTTGGCACTTTTCATTCACACTTGATCCACTGTTTAACGTACTGTGGGGTTACGATGCCATCAGGAAGCGCATGCTGATTTTCAACCCGATCGCGTCAGAGCTGTATCGTCGCAAGTCTAAGCGTAAACATCAACCAAATCTACGTACTGGCCATGAACAACAACAACCTTACCGAATGGACGATGAAAGGGGCGATCCAGCGCGTTACGGAACGCACGAAACCCTTTCGGTGTTAAGCCCGGAAATAGCACTTCCGCAACGTTGGAGTGGTTGTGAAGTGCCACGGTTTCAGCTTGCGTTAAACTTGCTAGCCTGTTTGGATGTACTGACGGAAGCGACGGAACGACTAGGACCAACCGGCCAGTGGCCACCGTTCGAACCAACACTGGACGGATCGGCTTCGGGTGGGTCCTCATCGTCACCGCTGGATGGGAACGTGAATGTGAATGCATCGGATTGGTTTACAGGGGCACGAAGTGGTGCTGCTGCTGGTAAGTTTTTATCGAGAACTCTCATAGTCCACAGGTAGATGAGATATTATAATATTTTTATTCATGATGATAGCTTTCGGCAGTGGAAGCGGTCGACAGGTGAAGCTGTGCGATCTTGCACCAGAAGACGATCCACAGGAGGAAGATCTTCCCGAGCATCGTTCGGTACTGCTCACACCTACCTTCGGGTCTGGTAGCATCGATGAGGAAGTACCTGCAATTCCGATGCTAAATCGTTGGAATATTGGTAACGCGGAAGCACCTAGCAATGGCTTTTCGATCCCCAATGCGGCTAACGAGAGCAGATTCCCCTTTCGGACCGGGCGTGCTAAAGGACCAACGAACGGAGTCGCTACGGCAAATGTACAGTATCGTCGGAAGAAGACAGGTTCTGGTGGTGTTGGTGGTAGCACTGGTGGTAGCAATAGCCATACGCTAAGCAACTCCTGCACAGAAGAAAGCGTCGTAACGCTGTGTCCCATCTCACGTCGTTTTGCTACGGGTGTTAATCGTGAAACGTTCGAATCGTTAACAGCACTATTGAGCTGGGCCTGGAATGCATTCCGCAATCTTTCCGGCGAGCAAAAGAAGGGTTCCAGCATGAAGACGTTTACCACCAACCCGATGACGACGAACAATGCGGGGCTGATCGGAGAAGCTAAGGTATGTGAAAGAAAAAAGATTTATTTTTCGAATGTTCAATAACCCCGATTCTCATCTTTTACTCCACGCAGCTTATCGTTCGATTATCATTCATCTGTCGTGTGTGTCTCCGTTTGCTTCGTCGTTACTTGAACGCAATTTACCATCCAACTGGATCTCGATCAACGGAGGATGATGCAGACGCCCATATCGAAGATCATTTGCGCTCAGATTTTGTAAATCCCTTTGGAACACCGCATCAAGCTACCTGTTCCCCAATGTCCTCATCCACCGTTCATCCAATGGTATCTTCGACGTCTGGAAATCATCAGACACTAGCATTAGCAGTGGTCGAAATTCGTACACTGCTTATAGACATCCTGGCCGATCGCGTTACACTCCCCGTGATGGAACGCTCCATGAGACGGCGAGTTTGCAAAGCCAAACGGGAAGTGCTGGCCGAATGTCACCGTACGTTCGTGCGTTGTTTTGACATATTTTACCCAACGCCACAGCTGAAATGGGAAGTCCTCTGCAGACGACTTCTCTTACTGCGTGAAGTAGACAGTGGTGGCGTTAAGCCGCACGTGGATCGTTACCGGTACAGTTACAGCTCATCAAATAGCGGCAGCACAGAGCGATGTACCGGTCGTCTTCTGCTTAGTGCAATTCTGGCTGGACTATGTCAACCTTCCGTTAATCTCCGTGTTACATTCTCCATACTGATGTCACCTGCGCAATCGGCACCTGTTGCAGCTGCGTCCAGTTCCAGTCGTCCACAGTCGACCAGTTCGGGAGCTCTTCTGTTATCCCGTAATCGAGACCTTTTGGCCAGCTTAATCGAACAGATGACAAGTACAGTGGGTGCGTCAAATGTTGCAGATACTGTTGGACAGTCAGGTGGGTCGCATCTGCCGGATTGGCATTTTCGGGATGTGTTGGAGCTGTTGCTGGAGCTCGTTTCGGACCCGGTGCGTAGAAAGTTGGACCGTATTGGACGTCATCGGCGACGTGGCAGTAGTAGCAGTGGTAGTAGCAACAGCAACACCAGCAGTGCTAGTAGCTGCCGTAGTAGCGAAGGTGTAGACTACGACTATGAGCTCGATGATGATGAGGGAACGGATGTGGCAGAAAATGGAGGACACGATGGAGGCGGGCCTTTCGCGCGCGATGATTACGATAATGAGCATGTGGCGGACGGCGGAAAAGGATGGCCGTTGGCGCGAGGATATCGTAATGAATATCTTACCGAAGGCGACAGCGATGGAGAGGACGATGAAAGCGATCAGGACGAGTGTCAGGATGATGATCAAAATCAGGAACGGCTTCTGATCCGTAACGGGTGTCGTCTGTTGGCGAAGTTGCTGTCGGAAATCATTCACCATGGATGTGATCCTATCGATCGGGAGCGAGGTGATCGTGGTGACTCGGAGGAAACAGCTCAACAACCTGCTACGGATGTAATGGTTCCTCCGCTGGCTCCAATGGGTGGCAGTAATCGCCTTTTTAGTACCGGCAGCCGATTCGGAAAGGTAGATCTTGGGAAGACGTGGAATACGGGCAACTTTGGACCGGACGCAATTGCTTTTACCGTTGACCGGTCGGGCATATCGATTGTGGGCGCTTGTGTAAGTAGAAAATGAAGAAGATTTACGGTACGGTGGTAGGAAACTTTTTTATCTTCTCTCTCTTTCTCCCTATCTATCTATCTATCTATCTATCTCTCTTTCTCGTTCTTCAGGTTTATTCCGGATCAGGAAGCTATGAATATCAATTGGAGCTGCTTTACGATAGCCATCATTCCACCCATTCACATACCTACTCCCATTCGCATCGTTGGGAAGTGCTGGAATCGATTGTCGGATCATACGATCAAACCGCTGTAAGACAACATATGGCCGAGCTTCGTTTTAATCGTGCCGTACTGTTAAAAGAGAACCATCGTTACGCCTTGCGTCTGTGTAGCCAAGGTGCGAGAACGCTCTCCGGAGACTGTGGACAATCGTCGCTTCGTGGACCATGCGGTACGGTAACGTTCCGGTTTTATCCTTGCGATTTAAGCTTCAACGGTACAACACCGTCCCGTGGGCAAATTCCGGCCATCTTATACTACTGCACACCAGCAGGAGGAGCTACAGGATTTCCCCATGGTGGTATGAATGTTGGTAGTGGCCGGGAATTGGGTAACTGCCGAACGCAGGCACGTGATCTTGCGCTAGAAGTAGCTCGGGCGATTGTCGGTCGCTGTCGCGAGTTACTAACTGTTGCGCATGAGTTAGCACTGTGGACATCCGCTTCACCTGGAATGCGTGCTCCATCCTCTTCGGAAACATCCTCAACGCCTTCTTCATCAGCATCGTCTGGTGTGGTTGGTATCGGTGGTGCGAGTGGTGTGATTGGTGGTGGCGGTGCTGGTGGAGTTGTTGGTGGTGGTGTTGCCATCGACTCGGAACACAACATAACTCCGATCGAAGAACATTTGGACGTCGGTACCACGGGGTTGGTTGGTGTGATCTCCTCAAATACAGCTGCCACGACCATCGAACGTACCCGTCGAACGATCGGTAAAGTACTGCCGAAAGGTCTGCTGGAAACGCTACGTGGAAGCAGTGGTAATTCTGGAGCAGGAATATCCGCTGGAACTCCGTACGATCCTTACGAAATCGATTCCGCCTCAGAGGCAACGGTTGGTGGAGTCGTTAGTGGTGGTGGTGTCGGAAGTGCAGGAAGCGGTGGTGGTGCCAGTGGAAGTGGAGCTGGAATGTCGGCAGCCAATGGCAATGAAATGGAATTGCCGGCTGGTGGTGGTGCGGCAGCAGCTGCAATGGTCCTAGCGGTTCCAATTCGCAAACGAACCGTGTGGGATCTGTTCCGATCGCGTACGACTCGATCACCGTCGGTTGTGAACTGTCTGTTCCGGTATCTGCTACCACTGACACTCGCCCAGCTGGAACGTTGCATTCGAATGGATTTGAAAGTTTCCGTTGAGGTACTGTCGATGGTGCAGGATATTCTTCCACCAATAACGGCACTGAACGAATTACGACGTCAACGGCACGTTGGGAAGTGCTTCACCCACATGTCCAACAGTGGTGTGAACGGTGCAACGACGATCACTTCCTCGGCGACCAGTATGAATACGACCAGTCCACATTATTGCATCTTGGAGAGTGATCATCCGTATAAAACGGCAGGGCTGACCGCGTATCGTGTACGATTTCCGCTCACAGTGCGTTGGATGTGTCTTACCTTCGATGCTCAGTGTGGTACAGTGCAGGAAGAGGATCGTGTTAAAGTAAAGATTCCAAACCGACGTAGCGGAGAACGTGGTGGTAGTGCTAGTGATAAGGATTATTTGGATGATTGGTGCACGGTGCGAATGTATAATACACCTTCCCGATGGGCTTACGGCGGTCCTGGTCGGGCAATGGTGTTGCCAGGACGGGAGGTAGAAATCTCTCTTGAATCCTGCTCGACGTACGTCAACGAACCGAAGCAACAGTCGTACGGATTCAAGTGTTTAGTGATTGGATATGAAAATGCAGATCAACTACCTGCAGGTGATCACGTGGAGGCGCAACAATCAATGGTGGATGGTGGCAGTGGAACTGCTGGAGGAACTCTGATCGCTTTGGAGCACGAACTTGCCCATCTCGGTGGCCGGTGTGCACGAAATCTGTTGCGAAAGGAGCTACGGTTTGACGACGATCCAGACGATAGACTCACAGAGCCGGAAGCAGCAACACTGGAGCGATACGGAACGACATTGCTTGCGAAGGGATTGATGGTACCGGATGCCATGTTAACTATTCGCAATGCGCTTGACTGCCATCTGCCCGTGCTGTGAGTATACTTTTTCTTAATAAGCGTATCTTATTAATATTTTAAGAACCTCCAACGTTCTAGGCCTACCTCATTGCGGCTCTTTCCCATTACAATCTAACCGAAAATTCGATTTAGTCGGCCAATATAATTTATATATCACTTGCTTGGTTTTGGCATCAAGCTATCCTTAAAAATCCGTCTTCAGCTGTCCGACCGTTTCGAGCTTTAGTAGGATCTGTGTTTCGCGATAGGTTCTCGGCACGGGATGTACTAAGTTTTGCTCAAGTAGTAACATCCGCTGTCGCTTTCGCTGATGTCTCCAGCATAGCAGACCCACAGCGATAGCTACCAAGATGGAGACTCCTAGTAGTGTGGCCAGCACGATAACTAGCACCATATCTGGTCCTCCCGAATCACAACCTTCCTGCGAACGAAACTGTTCCACCGAGATGTATGATTCTGGATGATTGCGTCCTGCTGTGGCGAATGGTTGTAGAAAATAGATTTCTGCCCACGCAGGGAAAGACACGTTGGTGCTTTCGCATGTCGCCAGCTGGGCGATGCGGAAGTTTTCCAGGCTCACGGTGAAATTGCGTGGAAACATTAGAAAGGTGTGCGCATCGTTTGAAGCTGTGAATGTGTCGATGAGGTTGCGCTCGAGAAGAATGTTCGGTTGTGCATTCCATGCTGAATCGTTAGATATTCTAATACCTGCTAGTCAAAAGGAAAATAATGAATGTGCTAAGCAAATAACTATCAATTGCAAAAGCATACCTCTGAAAAGATTGGACGATAGTACGGTAAACGTGTTATCAATCAAACGTATTCGATTTTTAACCTCCAGCTGGAAGGCTTCGTCAGCAATGGAGTCATTGAAGGTGTTTCCTTGAAGAAGGAGTTCTTCGGTACCTGCAATAGAGATGTAAATCTCATTACAGAGTAAGTTTATGTAAGTTTATACCCTTACTTACTGCTCTCTGTAATAGCTGCAGGATGAATGGTTTGCTGAAACCCGCAATTTTGTATCTGTATCGAATTGCTAACGATGAGTCCTTGCCAGGCTTGAGATGTCCAAGCGCCGGTCATCGTCACATTATGCAGATGTAACTGCTCCATCTGCGCGCGCTTGAATGCGTGTCTAGCAAAGTGGCCAATCACAGTGTTGGAGAAAATAAACTGCTGAAAGCGTGTACTGATAGCTAGCGGTCGGATAGCTCCAATACTCGATGCACTAAATAACACCGAACGTAGGGCCGCTCCATGGAACGCATTAGCTGGAAGTTCGTCCAACTGACACCGCTCAATGCTGAGCGTAATCGGTCCTAGTATCGGGTGAGGATCGTGTGGATTCACCTGCTGCCCAATTGTTTGACTACCACCACTTTCGAAGGCAAACGATTCCAGCGTCAACTGTTCAATGTTGACAAAGCGTATCGTGCGTGGTAGAAATTCGGCACGGATCGAGCGAAATGTACCGCCCGGTACGAGCAGTTGTTGACAGTTGACAATGAGTATATCGGTCGCTACCGTAGTTGCTGGGAATGCTGGCAGTACAAAGGGCGAGCTTCGAAGCTTAGGCTGATGGTATAATGGAAAGATATGACTCATTTTTTGACACCTCAGCGAAATAGAACGCCTCTGTGAAGGTTATTTAAACATACCCGTTGCTCTCCGTACTCGTCGTTGCTACGTCGCTGTCGGACACTTTCGTGACAATCACAGCGCAGTATCCGCTCTCCTATTCTACCGTGAAACGATCCCCAATCATTACCACTCACTAGAGCCGACTGTGAATTATCAATGCGGTCACAGTGCAACGGTTGGTGAACGATTTCTTCCAGCTGTTCCTGTTCGCCTAAGACGTTTGTTACTCGCACAATCAAGAACGTTATCAAGATCACTATGGAAAACCGACACCGAGATTCCTCCATGGCGGTGAGAGAGAACGGACAAACTCGTCCAGACGTCTGTTTCGCGACAAACCTACCCCGTCTGTGCTATAGGAGGGCTGTTTCTTTCGAGACTGAAACTTCGGATATGTTTTGATAAAGAAAGGTACACACACGACTACACTGACGCGGACTCTTTCGGAAGGTTCTGTATATCGTTTCGCACGGTGAGGTCTATGCGATAAGATAACATGCAAACATTGCCGCCCCGTTTGGTGTGTGGTGTTGCGTTATCTTAGAATCTGGAAGCAGAGGTACCTACCTACCCTTGGTATGATTCATTCATGCCGTGCTGAAAAAGAAAACACATATTCCATTTCTGTGTTTCTGTGTGTGTGTGTGTATTTATGTTTGTTTTAAGCCTACTTTCGTCACATGAAAAATGAGATGAACTTTTTATTGCTGAGTACGCTGTTGTGCGCTGCCGACACCGCTACTGCTACTGCTCTCATCAACTGTTGCAAGGGTCATATCTTCGATGCGAACCGTTTGCATACTGCTGCCGGAATGTTCCGACCGGTTACCATCACTTCCGTCCTCCGATGGTTGGCGGTCCTCCCCGATCGTATCCGATGGTTGTGATGATGGTGGAGTGTTGCCCCTATGGGGCCGTTTCAGCTGTTTCATCGATATCGCGTACGTTGGACCGCTGCTACCGGTACCGCTATCGCCACCGTCCTCTGGACGAAGCATCGTTTTACGCTCTGCTTCACCATCGATTTCGTCCTCATCCTCTTCATCTTCACTGTTTGTCCGCCACGGTGTATTCCCGGCGGCGGGTCGTCGAAGCAGTATAACGTCTGGCAGGTTTCCTTCCCCACCAGTTGGATTTCGCTGTACTGTGGCGTCCCCAATAGCGTAAGGACTAATGAGGGTTCTGTTGTCTGCGTTTTTGAGTAAAAAATGGTAACGGTTAGAATTGAACAGAGTACCAAGAGTAGAGACTGACCAGACGGAGTTAATGGAAAAACGTAAAGTTAGTAACGTTTGTTTAGTAATTTTGATAAACAGTCGTTTGAACGAAAACCCTGGGATTGTCGCCCACAGTGGGAAGCAAAAACGGCTCCATTAGATGGGATTAATTTACACTCCACTGCAAATACTTGCTCGATCATAGTTCGTTGAACTTGTACGACTTACACATGCGGGACAAATTGAACATTTTCACGGATACGACGGGAGATCAGCTTTTGGTTAAAAAACGGGACTTTCCCGTTAAATATTATCCGTCTGTGGTCAGCCTATCCAAGAAAGAAACTTCTATATCGCACACTTACCACCATTTCGCTGCATCAACAGCTGATCGTGCAATACCGGCTCGGAGTAGATTCCCTCCGGTACAACAGTCGTCACCCCGCCACCACCTCCGTGATCTAATGGCGCCGCATAATCACCGAGCAAACCAACGTTGTAATGCACTATCGGTGCTCGATTTAACTGCAACTCGTCGTAGATGTGTCCGAGCTCATCCGCATTTCTATCACTGTTTGGTCGGCTAGCTTCCACCGGCTCCGATGCTACACTTGGTGCCGGTGGTCCAAGTTGTCGGAACAAAATGTCATTCAGTGCTACGATTTGCGTTGCACTGATCTCATGGCGCTTGAGACTATCGAGAACGGTTCCGATTAGACGCACCTTCACCTGTTCCTCAATGAAACCTCCGTTAAGCAGCTGCTGCATCGGGATGTTTATTTCGCTCCAAATTTTCTGATCATACGTCTCCTTTATCCAGCCCAGTGCGCTCCCAATGATGCGCCTATCGGCCGGTGTAAATGCACTTCTGCTGAGCGAGTTGGACCGGATCGTGCCCGATCGTGATGGCATCGTTTGGATTGTCATGGTTTGACGAGATTCGTTCGCCCTTCGCCGATACAGGTAGACGGTAAACAGTAGCAAGAACACGATAGCTATAGCGGCAACCGCTATCAAAAGCCATAGCATCTTATCCATCTGGAAGAATCCACCATCGTCATTATTGTCCAGAGAGTCGATACTTTCGAAGGGTATTAACGGTGGTGGTTTGCGGTTCCCATCATCACCATTCGTGAACGATGAGCACTTTTTCGAGCCTTCCTTTTGGCAAAATTCCATCAGAAAGTAGTGTACATTGACTTGTCCCACTACACCGCCCTCACTACGATTAAAGCAATAGCGCAAACTATCATCCACCTGGCAGGAAACGCTTGAAAACTTAATGCTGGTGGACGGTAACGATTTCCCTTGTGCTCCAACTAGCTCCGCTAGCCAGGTGTCGTACGTACAGTCGCACTCACGGCCAAAATGGATGCCGTCGATGTGACAACTATGTCCAAAGGTAAAACTATCCGGAAGTGCATTCGTGATAGTGTTATTGCCAAAGTGACAGTGAGTTTGCGTCTTGTTTTTGCGATCACTTAACAGGATGCCATTGAACTCTCCGAACGAATTGCCCGAAATCGTCACATTTTCCCAATCCTTCTGGTGTAACCATTCCTTCCCCGTTCGTATCACATGGTTACCGGTCACTATTGTGGAAATACTTGTAAATAACGTAAACGCACTCGTTGCAATTTCATTGATCCTGGGAAATACAAACGGGAGAGCATTTTGAATAAGAGCCATAACTAATTCCTCCTGTCAGTCTGACTTACGTGTTGCTTTCGATCAGTAAATTCTTCAACGCACTGTCATCCACAAACTGTTTCTCGATGCGCTGTATTTGACACCCGCGGAAGATTAACGTATCGCACAGCAAACGTTCGGTTACTGCTCGCTGGCGCAGGTTCGTTAGACGACAGTTGACAAACTCCAGGTGCTCGATTTCGATCGCATCAAACGCGTGCGATATGATTTCACTAATGTTACAATCGTTAAAACTTAACAGCCGAAAGGAAGCTCCGAGCTTTGGAAGATTTTCGATATTGGTGCGATAAATTTGAATCTGGAAAGAGAGAACAGGGCATTTCCATGTATTTATTACTGAGTCGTGTAAATCTTGTGAGACGTACAACTAGATCGGAAAGGGTAGGTGAAAATGGTGCTACATAGAAGGTCTAAAATGAATTGAGGCGTTGGTGACATACCGGTGCCTTTCTCTCATGGAATTCACAATAATGAGGTCATTGCAAAGTTCAGAGCTATTTTCATGAGCTAGGGAAGCAATCCACGTATCAGATAATAGACTGATTTGAAGGGGCTTTCGTACGTCAAACTTCGTGTCCTATGAATAATCTGAATTACAGTATCGTCTAGTCGTAAAATGCAACTGAAGCTGGCAATGAAGCTTGGTAGATGTGTGATTTGGATCCTTAAAGGACATCATTCGTCATCCTGTCCAAAGATCATGTACATGTCATTCGGGTATGGCCTGATCACAACTAACGTATTGAAGATAGTCCTCTAAGTTTTCATCTATCACTACTTGTACTATCCTTGGTGGTATTCCAAAAGAGATCATAGTGTCATTTTCCCCAAAAAGATTTTTGAAGCATGCAGAATATCCGACCAGTGCTGATCTTCTCGGGTAGTTTCCAATACTATTTCGCAAACAAAAATAAATAACAAAATCCAAGATCCCCCGTGATCCTCACGCCAAATAGAAGCAGCATGAGGTCGTGTGTGTGAGAGATGTAAGTCTCCTCACCCTAGACGATGTAGAACCACCAAAAGCGTTCGGTTCTATTTGAAGGTTGCCGACGTCCTGGATGAACACTTCCGCCTCGTACACCGATTGGAATTCAGTCTTGAGCAGCACATCGTTCACGTGCGTGATGTTTAGCAGATGTGCTCCTGAAAACGGGCGCAAAAGAAACATAAATCAGACCGTGTTGGAATTGTTTTCGCCAAAAGTGGCCGCTCGTCAAATGATCTTACTGCATGAGATATTTCTGTGCATTACCAGCCGGTCAACGTTCGTGACCAAGATCTCCGGAAATTCGCCATTATTGTTGCAGAGCGCACCTTCATGAAATTCTACCACGGCGGACGATCGTGACTCACTGCCTCCATCGATCGATAGGTGGTTGATGTAGTTCTGTTTGAAAAAGTCCTTCCGTACAGCGAGCTGCCCTCCACCGAGCAGTCGTATGTTGAGGGCGGTGGCGGCGGACGGTAGCAGGAGCGTTTCGTCCAGTACAACCGAAGCGGCGTCGAACTCACAATCAACCGTTGCGAAGTTTTGGTTCGTACAAGTACATAGGTAGGAACAGACGGACACACTGGTGCTGGCAGCGGCAGCGGTACGTTGGCGGATGGTCGCTATCGCTAAGATCAGCATCCAAGCCGATCCCCACCAGCACGATTCCATCGCTTTTGGCGGGGGTATTTGTACTGATTTTTGCACTGATGGCACCGATATTGACCAGATCGATTTTGCACGTACCCCTGCTGATTAGTGTCACATTTTCACTTTGCGCCCTACGAAAAATTGCTTAATCGTTAATGAATCATGCGGGATGGCATCAGGATCTGTCAACGATATATTGACGATGCTCTTGGACGTGTGACTTATGGGGACGGGGTTTTTTTTTTTGTTGGGCATACGTTTCCACCGACACTCCTCTCACTTGGTGGAAGTACAAATACAGGTCGGACGGAATTTCCGGTTGACTTTTGCGCACCATTCACATGAACTCCTCCTCTAAACTTCTTGTTACGCACCGTAGGTTAATTAAAATCACTTCTCAAGAACGACACGGTTCCGGAACGCGCAGAATTTGAACTGTGTACCCTTTCCCTGCCTAATTGTTGTCATGCTGCGATTTGACCGCGGTAGTAACGCTTGTTTGTAAACCACCTATCACTTAACAACCAATTAACGTCTAATCACACTGTTTGTGGAAAGGTCCAATCAAGCGCATATGGGAACCTCGATCGGAACGGAGAAAAAGCAACGCAAAACAGGTTCTCTAGGGGGACCTGCGCTCAGTGGCGTAAGTTACAGGCCCTTTCGTCCGATCTTGTACACTCTTGTTGCTGCTGCAGCCTCTGACATTTTCTCACCAAAACAAAACGAAATAGCGGAGAGGGCCTCGCGCAAGAAAAAACAAAACATTAAACATGACGGATGAATAATGTCAGCGATGTGTTGCAATCACGTCGGCCATGGAGAAGCGCGATGCGTGTCTGTTCCTGTTACGCTGATATGCGGTGGATTTATCGTTTTTCGGAAGCACTTGTTAGACGCACGCACAGTAAATGGTCACTTTATCAACTAAACAGGGTCACTTTGTCAGGTGCATCGTCGTCGGTCGTGTATGTATCGAACCTGGGCCCAAGACGACGTACGTACTTTGCCGCACCCACTCCACTACAGAACGATCGTTGTACTCTGTCTCTGGTACAGTCTGTGTGCGTGCTGCGAGCTTACAGTCACTTGATGATGATGATGATCGTGCTCACGCACACACACAGCGAGAGAGAGAGAGAGAGAGAGAGAGAGAGAGAGCCGTAAGGGCATTCTGTCAATGCGAGGCGCCCAAACAAAGGAGGACGGTGTTGCGTGCGCAGATTGCACTTGCATAGGAGGGGTGAGAAAATCGATGCACAATGGCTCCGTGCGTGGACATAATTGGTTATTTCCGGGGTTTCTTTCAAATTTTCCAATTCCAGTTCGAGTGCAGTTTTAACATACGCGGAATAGATGGACATATGTAGTAGGAAAGATGGATAGTTACAGAAAAGATTTGAAGCTGAACTGAACTTCGACTCCAAGTTCATAAACAAAGAGTTCAAAAATCTATGCGAATATCTGTAAGGAACGATTGACAAAATGACTAAAAAATAAAAACGTTTTTGGCAGGCTATTGTAGAGGTGTTGAGACATCTCGTGAGGAACTAATAGAAGCATCCTTAACATCCTGTTTCGTCCTGTTTTGAATTGGAAAATTGATTATTTTTCCTATGACTATAAACGGTCTTTTCCACATTGTCCGTCTTTACCTACTTTCCCTAACGTAAATTTCTTTGTGCTAGAAATTTAAATACGAAATGAAAGTTTTCAGTTTTTTAACGCATTGTGCACGCACATATGTACTAAACCAACCTCACTTACTCGTTCTCAGTGAAAAGAATTACGAAAAACAGTTCCTGCGCGACTTTATATACGTTGCCGCCGGATCACCTGGTGCACGGTTGGCCGCCTGGCTGCAGCCCGAATCCCGACTGGATCCTAGCCGGTGTGAAATAAAGATCATATCGCCCCAAACACCACCACTACGAGCCGGTTGGCCATCACACTTCCGGCTGGAAACACGTGATCAGTATGGAGAAGAGATATTTGTCCCCGGCATCAAGGTAAGAAGAATATTTTAATAATGGAGAAAAAAAATTAAAAATTATATCCCAAAAAATGTATTCGAAAATCCTCTATTTGAACACAAAATTTCGTCTCCCATTGTAATGCTACAGATCGAAGTAAAAGCATCCCTGCGCCGTGACACATCAGTTAACGCAATCACGCCAAAAGTGTCGCCCGGCACACCGACCGCCACCCCACCATCCGTACCGTACGAGCCAACGTACAAAGAGAAGGAAAAGAGCTGTCTGCAGGCAATCAGCGCCATGCGCCCGTATCATGGCTACTCGTTCGAAGAGTTGCGCCTGTACGCGGCAAACATGAGCAGTGCCAGCATCGCGACGGCCGCCACCTCGGAAATCTTGACGGCCAACGATTTGGGTAAAAATAAGTACGGTTTCGTCTGGACGCCAATGGTGGCGGGTGCGTACGAGTTGACGCTCCAGATCGACGGTGTGCCGGTGGTGGTGGAGGACGAGGAAGAAATATACCGCCTGGAAGTGATCGATGCGGGTGGAGCGGGTGGTGGTGGTGCGGGAGGCACGTGTGCCGGCGGAAGTGGTGCATCCGGTGGTTTGCCGAAGATGCTGGGTGGCGAGAAGGGTATGCCGGGCAGTGGTGGACAGGGACTGAAGAAGGTACACCCACCGACGAAGCTTCGTAAATTCTTGGCCAAGAATTCGGCTGGATTACGCGTGCGTTTGCATCCGACGCTACAATCGGAACAGATTGGGGTGGTACGACCGAATGGGATTGTGGCTTATGGAGATGAGGTACGTGTAGAATAGCTCGTTTTTATTATTTAAATTAAATGTGGAATATTTCGTTAAAGAAATCGATTGCCTAAATTTTTCCTGCAATTTCCTACAATTCCTAGCCGTCAAACTATACTACTTTCATTCCAGTGCAGTCACCAAGAATCTGAATTTGAATAGAGTTTCGGGATAACAAATTATGTTGATACAATTCTTACCTCCGCAGCTTGAAAATGACGACGGAGTTTGGGTGCGTCTGACTGCGGAATCTATACGGGAGCATTGTCCAGCATCTTGGTTCCCGGTCGAAGCGTGGTGCCTACAGTACAACCAACATCTAGGTAAAACCCTGCTTCATCCCATCGTCGACACTTGTTCTACTAAGGTAATGCTGGAGCATACGGCTGCCAAAGAGGAACCGTCAGTTGCTGACACAGTGGAGGACATTGAGGCGGACGACTGCGAGGGTGAAGGTGAGGAGAACGAAAACACCATTAACTATGGAGATTTCCGAAAAGCAGCAACTGCCGCTCTGTCCGAAGTGGTCGGCGGTGGAGCTAAGGCACTCCAGAAATGGTTCCATCGATCTGGCACGGAAGGAGGTTCGTTTATGGATGAAGCTGGCCAAACGAAATCACCACACCATCCTTCAGCTAGTCCCACTCATCATCAGCAGCAGCAGCAGCAGCAACATCAGACAAATGCTCAACAGCAGCAAGATCAGCAATCCTTTCACCAACAACATCTCCCAAAGCGTGCCCTTTCGCCATCGGTTGCGGAAACACTGCGTGCCGTTTTTGCGGCATTTCTATGGCACGAAGGTTTGGTGCACGATGCAATGGCCTGTGCGTCGTTCCTTAAATTCCACCCGACCATTTCGAAGACGGCCGGGATAGGCATTGGTGCTGGTCCTGTTGGACATGCAAATCAGACCGGCGAGCTACCGATTCCGGCTGTTTTAACCCGCGAACAGAAAGTGTTGCAACGCCATTCGGTAGAATTTTCGAATGCTACGCTAGATGCACTCGAACGCAGCGGTAATCGTTGCATTATGAATCGAAGACATCGTGGTATAGGGGCTGGATTCGGGATACTCGATGGGGGTGGTGGTGGTGGACCATCGTCAACGATAGTTTCGAACACCGTGCCACCGGTAGCACTGCGTTGTTTGGTACACCTTTGGGATCAGTTGGGTTCCAATTTTGTGCAGCTTGTGGAAACGAATTCGAACGACAAGCGAAACGACGATGGTCACGGTGGTAAGGATTGTGGTTTACAGACAACTACAGCATCGAGTACGGGGTCTGTTATTGCTCCGGCGGCAAGTGGAGCTCCAATATCGGCTAGCAAGAGTGGACTAACTCTAGCAGCAGCGGCTGGCGCGGGAACTACGACGACTACAACAGCTCCTGTTAATGGCAGCTCAGCTCCAGATGGTAGTTATTGTGAACTTTGTCGTACTGTATTACACTCTATTCCGGTGACGTATCACATGCGATTAGCACATCCAGGCTGTGGACGTCCTGCAGGTGGTCAAGGCTACAACTCCAACGGAGTGTACTGCGAAGGATGGGCTGGAGACTGTGGCGATGGAGGACACGGTGTATCAAGCTGGTACTTACTGTGTGAAGCATGCCGCAAGCGATACGAAGGAACCACTCCCGTCCCACTTCCCGTTGGTCCTCAGGCAGCACTGGCAGCAGGTGCGGAGCGAAGAAATGAACCACCCCGCTCGACACTACCCTCGGAACTGTTTGCGATGATGAAGGAGAATGCTTTCTTCTTGTTGGATCTAGCACCGGTAGAATCTTCCGCTTGCAGTGGAAGCACAGCGGGAAGTAGTGAAGCATCGCTCACAGAGATAACGGACGCATCGGAATGGCCCACTCCCCCGGATCGACCGGCTTGTTTGGGAACGTTTGTGGACTCTGAAGCGACACAGCAGACAGCGTCCCGGTTTCCTAACGATGGTGGTGGCCCAGGAAACTTTCTCCCTGTATCGGGTGGGAAATTTCATCGCAGTGTATCGATGGGTCAGGGTGCAGGACCTTCGGTTGTACTCCGCCGTCGACAGCGCCGTGAAGATGAGCGTTCCGATGCAAATCTCTTGAACCATCCATCGGAGAATCTGCGCCGCTTGGTTCCGCTGGACGTTGGTGTGCCTGTTGTTGGGGACACGGCTAGTAACGATGGTGGAGGTACCCAGGTGGGTCTTCTTGGACGACCGGCTATGGTGTTCATCTTGGAGCGACACAATTTGGAACGGTTGCGTCGTTTGCTCATACGACAGTTGCGTCGATCTCTCTGCCATAGATATAGTCTTCAAGGGTTTAACTGGCTCCTACGGCAACTCACAGAACCGATCGGACTACATGACGTTATGTGGTGGTTTGTGTCCGCGCTTACTACCAGCGAAGTGGATATCGATCCTAACGATGCAGATTCTGAGCTGGGTCTGGAACATCCAGCCATCAGTTGTGAAGGTCATCTGGGGCGCGGAATATCCCGTGCTCTGCACGCCTACCTGTCCACTGTGTCCGAGCTGACGTTACTCTTTCCACTAGGATCACCTCTTCAGCGGATGGCAGTTCAATGTTTCGGATTACGCTTTGTACCATCCGATCATCAGTTCTTGCATCGCGTTAATATCTTCGGTAATATATCACGAATTCTCTCAAAATCGGAGGAGGAAGAAGAAAAAGCTCTCGAGACACAGTCGGTGCGTGATCATTTGCTAGGAGTCACCGATGAAGCACCGATCGAAGTAACGCCCTTTCAGGATGTAACCGATTTATATGAGGTAAGTGATGCAAGATCCTGTCATACAAAGGATCCTCTTACTTAGTTTTCCGTTTCTCCTTCAAGCTCACCGTTTCGTCCCGCCCGGCACTCGCTCAGGCACTGCTGGATAACTCGACGGAAACGTTTTGGGAAAGTGATGAAGAAGATCGTGGCAAACCGAAGACGATCGAATTGATTCCGAGCGTACGAGCAGGATCTTCGGTGCCTGGAGCTGGTTGTCAACTAACACTGATTGCTGTACATGTGGACAATAGTCGTGATGTTGCGGTACATTTGGTATTCCAGTTCTTGCTTATCAAAACCGGACACTAAAATTGCTTTTCCAACTTTATATTTGCAGTGCAAAGTAACTTCGCTACTTCTTTACGGAGGATCACATCTAAACAGCGTCACAGGAACAGGAGAACTATCATTGCTTCGCACCATAGACATCGATCCGGCTGCCTGTGCCTGGCAAACGGTTCCAATATCTCCAAGTAGTAATGCTAATGCTTCTGGAAGTGCTACTAGTGGACACTATCGTCTAGAAATTCGAGGTCCAGACGCAACGCTACGTATTCGCCAGGTGAAACTGTACGGAACTCGATCGGGAAATACAGTTTCCTTGGCGGCTTCGAATGCTGCACCTTCGCTACCAACACCACGTCAGGTTCAATCGCGCCTTTGTGAACAGGAAACGCTTCGAGTGTTTCGTCTACTTACTGGGCAAGTGTTTGGTAAGCTTCTAGAGGAAACTTCCACACTTATCGGTAATCCTGCGAATGGAGTTAGCAATGGAGTTGGAGGAGCTAACGCGAACAGTAGCTCTGGTGACGCTTGTAGTACGGAACTATCACCGCTTCCATCGCTTTCCGAATCCATACACGATCTTCGTGAGCATGCGGTTGGGATTTTGTTCAGCCGCCGTAAGCTCAGCCATCTTCAGAAGCAAATCATCGTGCACGTAGTGCAGGCAATCGAACGTGAAACCGTGAAGGCGCGGGATGCCTGGGAACTGCTACTGAATGGAGAAGCGAATGTCCTCACAACATACAATGATGCGTACTGCTTCGAGATGCTCAGTATGGTGAGTCGATGGGTTGCAAGTAATTTATTTATGAAAGTAAAAAATTATACACTTTTTCCATCTTTTAGGTCCTTGCTCTCTCCGGAAGTTCTGTTGGACGAACCTACCTATCGCAACAGCATCATCTGCTCAAAGACTTGCTGTCGCTTGCCCACACGGGCAGTGATCGTGTCCAGCGGCAAGTCACCGCTCTCATCCGTCGTATACTTCCAGAGCTTCCTTCCGATAATGTTCCTCACACCAACACAGCGGACAGTAGCGTTGATACTGATTCTGAAGCGTTACTAGACGTTTTGTTGGCGTTAATAGCAAAATCACTCCAAGTGCAGGTTAAAGTAAAGAATGGCTCGAATGGAGGACACCAACAGCATCAGCAGCAGTCCGCTCCACCTTCATCAGCTGGAACTAGTGTTGTCAGTTTGGCAAGTGTAACATCATCCTCTCCGGAGACTCTCACTACCGGAACGGGAAGCGTTAGCCGGTTGCAGCGCTACCGTTGGTATTTGCGAGGTTCGATTGCAGCTAAACAGGCGGAGAGTATTATCGCTTTAGTGCGTGACATGGCCAGTGGTAAGCTGTCCGAACGTTGGGCTACGGCATGTCGGTCAGCTGTAGCTAGTTGCCTTTTAAACGTTACCCAACTCGAGGAGGAGTTCCGTCGCAGTGCCGACGCTTGCATTTGTACTGCGACACTTTGGTTGGCCCTGGCCGCTCTCTGTGTAATTGATCGCGAACAAATAGATCGGTATGTTCAGCGGATCAGAGGTTTGTCGGACAATAATTACAGTGTTTCGATGAACGTTTGCTTTTTTCCAGACTGTCTTCCAACCAGTGGCATCGACAATCGGAATCGAACAGACCACTGTGTAGTAACCATGATGATGAAGTCACGTACGCCGTTCTCAACTGTGCTCTCTGTGGATCACTTTGTGCAGATTGTGATCGTGTGTTGCATCTTAATCGACGCGCCAGAAATCATCATCGAGCGGTAAGTTTCGGACGGTCTTCGAAAAAAAAGGATCACATTGTATCTAAAAACATGTCTCTTAATGGCTTTAGGTCTGCAAGGAGGAACAGGATGCGATCCGTGTCGAACTGCACGAAAGCTGTGGGCGCGCCAAACTGTACTGGTTGTGGGCAGTGGTAGATTCGCGTACGCTCAAGGGTATGCTCGAGTTTCGCGGGCATGATCCGAGCGCCGGCTGCAGCACCGTACCGGTTACGGCGACTGGTGTTGGCGTGTGCCGTTTCTGTGGTGCTACGGGTAGCAGCGGTCTGCTGGCATTGGGCAACATCTGTCCCGATGCCCAGTGCCAGGAATATGGTGCGGTGTCCTGCACCAAGGTCCATCCTCGCTGTGGGCACGCGTGCGGTGGCATTATCAATGAAGGTCAATGTTTACCGTGCTTGGTGCCAAACTGCCAGTCCGAGAGTGGGGATGCTGGTGGTGGTCAGTACGGGGCGAGCAGTGTGCAGCCCCGGCTGACCCAGGATGGTGAGGACATGTGCATGATCTGCTTCACGGAAACACTCGGTACGGCACCGTCGATACAGCTGCGGTGCGGTCACGTGTTTCACTACCATTGCTGCAAAACCGTCCTAATGCGTCGCTGGAATGGTCCAAGGATTAGCTTCGGGTTTGCGCAGTGTCCTATCTGCAAGGTGGACATTGAGCATCCATCGTTGGAACCGTTCCTGGCACCGATCGTCGCGTTGAGACAGGACGTCAAACGGAAGGCGCTAATGAGGTAAAATAGATGGCGTAGCACTTGCGTGGTAATTGGTGGGCGAATTACGGATAGCTAAAAAAGATCAAGTGACGTTTTATGATACCCTTCGCTTCTAATCCGATACCAAATCGTTGCAGAAGATGTTCTGATTGAGCTTTTGGTAGAATATTCAAGACGAGATATTCAAATAGAACGTTTCTTCTTTCTTGGTGATGGTCTGATCACCTCTTGCTACTTCAAATAGATCCCGTCTCTTCCTGGGATGTAGGAATTCTGAATTTAAGGTCTAAGATGCGGAGGACCTCTAGTGCTCCAATTTTTTTTGTTAATATATTGATACATTACACACACGTCTATTGTTTCCTGTTTATCCTGTTTTATGTTACACTAGGCTTGAGTATGAAGGACTAGCTAAAGCAGTAACTGCCGATGGAACAGATCCTACAAGGTACGCGATGGAACGATACGCGTACTACGTTTGCAGTCAATGTGGAAAGGTAAATGAAAAGCATTGCGAATTTTTTACGTACTTTCTTCAAATTTCCATCGAATCTTTAATCTCCATACCAGGCATACTATGGCGGGGAAGCACGTTGCGACGCAGAGCTGGGCGAGAATTTCAATCCTCAGGAGCTGGTGTGTGGTGGTTGCAGCGATGTATCCAAGGCGAAGATGTGCCCCAAGCACGGTATGGACTTTCTCGAGTACAAGTGTCGCTACTGCTGTTCGGTGGCAGTATTTTTCTGCTTCGGAACAACTCACTTCTGTGACACGTGTCATGATGATTTCCAACGCCTGACTAACCTACCAAAAGGGAAGCTACCGCGCTGTCCCGCCGGTCCAAAGGCGACTCAACTTACAGGTGAAGAGTGTCCACTGCATGTCGTTCATCCTCCAACAGGGGAAGAGTTTGCTTTAGGTTGTGGGATTTGCCGTAACGCGCAAACCTTCTGAACGAAGTCGTCGTACTAATTTAGCGGGAAGGTATCATAATATATTCAAGACCAAGCTTAACCATGCTACTACTGCAAGCGACACGCTTTGGCGCAATATTGGCTTCTGGAAGGTCTGTCGAATCAGGAGAACGGTGATGGTGGATATCAAATAATGAACCAACAATATACGGTTTAGCTAGGATACGAGAAGAAGTAAAATTGCCCGTAAAATTACCGTAAGTAACCATTTTATACTCACACACATTAACCTTTTATGATACATACATTCTAAAGAAGAAAAAAAAAACAATGAACATTAGATACTATTTGCTGGTTTTCAAAATAATGAAACCAACACTAATAAGTGATTTTATAACTGCATCATTCCTGAGGTACATTGATATTTGTGTTATGGATAAAGAATTTAAGTAAGATGCATGAGACGCTAAAGTATTATTGCTTAATGCCAGTTCGTTTACCAAAGAATTTGTCTAGTCAATTTTGTTTAATCTCTTAACGTAGTGGGACCTCCGCTAAAGTGGTCATATAGTCAAACAAATCCATCCATGAGATTAATTATTTAATGCAAAAAGAAGTAACAAGCTCTCTTTAAGGACATTCCAAAAACGGATCAGCTGATCATTATTATTAGTCTGCATCATATTATGAAATCCTGAATGATATTGATGAAACGTGGATATGATTCATTTAAATAAAGCAAACCTTTTGCTAGTCAATTGTGCTACATAATACGCCCGTATACCGTTTTCTCAATAATTTATCCATTGTTCCACACGGTTGCTAAAACATTTTCGTTTATATGAGTACAAGTTGTTGTTCGGGTCTATCTATTTGCTTCTAATTAAAAGGGTATCACATTGTTGATTATTAACACCAATTGGATGTGCACTGAACAAGTGCCACTCGGAGTAAGGATGAGTAAGCGCCTATTAGATGTAGCAGTAGCGTAAATAATAGTAGCTAAAGCTTACTCATATGTCCCTTCGTTCTACTAATCTATTTTAAAATGTAGCATGTATTACATATAATACAATATAGAAACTTTTTGCCAATTGCTTTGTTCTGCCCGTCCTCTGAGTAAAATCATCATGGCATCAGTGTAAAGTCGACCACCGCATTCTTTTACTTCGGGTTGTAAGCGCTCAGTGGTCATGATCGTGATCGTCATGATCATCACCTGCTCCGTGACTATGGCCATGGCTGTGTCCGGCTAGAAGAAACAAAAAAAAAAAAACAGAGGATAGATAAGCACAGTTTGTAGGTGAACATTCGTTACAATATCACCAGTTTGATTGATTGTCCTCGTTAAGCTATTAAAATTCGATAAGCAGTTTGATTGCCCATGACGCTATTTATCGAAGCGGATTGCGGGTTTTAACGCAACGCAGTGCCCTACAACAATAGCCGTCGTACAGCGAATTCGTTGAATAGAAGAGTAGCTTAACGTGAATCGCCGCAGTAAACGGATGATGGTTCTTGGAACGATTCAGATTGGCCTGTGGACTTATCTTATCGGACCGGCAATTTTGGTCGCGGTACTCAATAGACACAACGACTGACTGACTATGTTTGAAGTTAATAACGACATAACGCCTAACGGCAGCGGCCTATGCACTGGTCAGGCTGATGATGTTGTTGATAACGGTGTGAAGTGTACATGAATCGGCATAGGCCGTTGTTTTCCCGTTACATTGTTTTAACGGCGGTGAAATGATAACGGAAACTAGGAACCGTTAAGGGTAGGCGCGTGATTGCCAGGATTGATCTAATTGTTGCACAACGGCTGGTGCAAACGTTGTTGTCAAGTCGGCAGGTTTGTTTGCTGGGTTGCACATCTAAACCCTTCGAAGCACACAGTATTCCTAAAGTTGGTCCTAATGTCGATAAATTCCTCAAACCGTTCCGTTATCATTGTCTAGATACTAAAGGATGTCATATAACGGGGGATGATAACACGCGCACAAGATTAAGAATTGAGCACGATTGATTACAAAGTGTCGGGGGATAATGATGTGGGATAGCAGGTAGTTTACAATGTTATACAGAGATTGCGATAAGCTGGGTTGGGGAAATTGGGATGAAGAAATCGGTGGAATTCATGCAGGGTACAACATCTTTCCAAAGTAGGAAGTTATAATGCTTGTTTGAGGAGTTAAGTAAAGATGACACTTAATGATATCATGTAGATGCCGCCAGCGCACACTCGAGAGTGAGAGGCAGAAGTGCCACTCGATCAGAATGAGTGTTAGCTAAAAAAAAGACACGTTTGACAGAGGGCGCTCTGGACTAGACGACGGCTGACTCTTTAATTGATCAAGTGATACGCTAATGATCTGGATTGTACAATTAATGCACATTATTATCATCTCCGGCAGGGAGGTGAATCACTCACGACAGGCTAATTATTCCGCCGTTGATTGTTCGTTCGCAGCAATAGTTGTTGCAACGGAGCTGCCAGAACAATCAACATGAACAGGTTGTCTTTATTTAAATAACTTTATTACTCAACGAACTGTTAAAGAACAAACATTGCTATCAAATAGCGGTTGATAGATGATCTCTCAAGCTTTCAACGCACCATTTTTTTTAGGTTTTGTTAGTTTAAACAAACTCTGAGTCATTAGACTTCGTTCGTCTCCTAGTCCATTTTAAAATGGCTGCTTATCTTTAAACACATTACATTACAAATCATAAATTCATCAGACAAACTTTTTTTACGTTCTCACCTCTAATAGTAGCTCGACATATTATCCAACTACAACGCCGCGAATAATTATCCAGAGCGGGAAAGAACCTCTCATCTGGTTCGCGCATAGTGTGTGAAAGGAATATTTATCATATTTGAGCAAGTGTTTTTGTCAGTTTTTTTTGTGCGATGGTTTGCTTTCCAACCACGAATGTGTACAGCAAAAAAAGAACTTTTAAGTAGTAAATTTTGTCTGCCCGGCAAACAGACAGCTGGGGAAGTCCCACGCCCAAAGAAGAGAATCGCTTTTGTTTGTTTCTTTTAGGTTGGTACGAGACGAGCTGCTTTGAATGCATTTTAGGATTATTTATGAAAAAAACGAAAAGTCAACACTACCGAACGTAACCTATCTGGACTGTTTATCTTTACCTTCTACAGATCCAAAAAGTACCTGTTGTGGTTCAAGTGGTATGAAGAATGAGATATTAAACTTAAAGATTCTTTCATCAGGACGGTCCTTGTAGCGCAGTCTTAGTGTAATTAAACGCTATCCAGATTCTCTTTTCTCCTCAAGCCATGTTTTGGATATTTAAATACGGGTAATCAAGGTCAAGGCCTCAACGAAGAAGTAGGTTCTTTCGTTATTCTCTTCTAAGCAGGAGTAGCACATGGACCATGACAAAGCATTACGAACAATTAAGTGCTTTGTCTCTTGCTTTCTCGAATAAAATAGCCAACCACTGCATTTTAGGTTCCTTTCGGTGGGGTTTAATTTAGTTTGCGAGAACCGTTCTTCTCCACACACGCGGCATCCCGGTCAGTTTGGTAATGATATGCATTGGGGGATTATCTAATGTGTACCTACTGCTACGCTACGGTTACGCTACCACTTACCACTACTATCCCACATTTCCCATTTACACTACCAGTTTGACCCTCAAAGTACACATTCTACTCACTTGCGGCTTTGATGCCAAGCAGCAGACCAAATCCGGCCAGTACAGCCAAGAACTGCCACAGCCCGTTCGTGGGCGATACGGTATGATGATGATCATCAGCGTGCCCCTTTCCACCTTCATCACCGCCACCGTGACTGTGTCCCGCATCCTTCGCCAGAATCTCGAAGAAAATGACGTAGATCAGCGTACCGCTCGCAAGTCCCTGCAGTACCACCGACACAACTTCAATCGTTTGGTTCGTATCAGAGTTGACCGAGCTGAGCGCAATACCGATACCGATACCGACCGGACTCACGACCGAGTAGACAAAGATGTACGCCACGGCAATACGGAACTGGACCGCCGCCACTAAGAGCTCAAACGCCACACAGAACGCAATCACAAACTTGTGCGAAGCAACGGCCCCAAACAGCAGCCAAACGGCGGATGGGGATCGTTCCAAACCGACCGCCAACCCTTCGAACAGTTCGTGTATGGAGAGGGCAAGTACAATTAGCAATCCACGGAGTGGTCCGTTCGCGCTGGCCACTGCCGGCGCTGGCACCGCACTCGGTACGGTCGGTGTGCCATCGATATCGGTGATCGGATAGACGGCGGTAACGTTACCGACCGGCAGATGCGAATGTCCATGCGAAAGTTCGTGACCCTTCGAGTGAGCTTCATCGATTGCGATCGTGTCGACAGGCTTCTCCACATTGCTGGCAGCACGCGCATTTGCCGAACGTCGATGCATCCACCAGTGGACCAACTCTTCGGTAAGATAGATCATGAAGAATCCACTCGTGAGCAGAAATTCACCCAGCGGGAAGGGAAGATCGTCCGGCTCAGGTAGGGCACCGGTTTCTACCAACTCTTCTATCGAGTGGTTAATCTCGGGCAGCAGATGTAGGAAGGTGGTACTGAGCAGTGCGCCACCACCGAACGACAGTAGCAGTCGTATCAGGAACAAATGCGTACCACCGGACGGGGATGCTGGATTGAGATTAAACCAGCGCACCAGCTTAAACGGTACAAGGCCACACACCATGCTGACACTGAACAGTACCACCATCGAGGTCACTTTGGCGATCGTTGGCGTATCGTCTTCCTCTGCGTGATCGTCGCCGCCATCTTGGAAGGGGTTTAGCGTTAGTGTTCCGTTCGCGCCGGCCGCCAGCGTTTCGGTCAACCGCTCAGTCGTCGTTGCCAGGATGTCCATTTTGCTTCGCGTCGCTTGTCGTCTGTCTGTTTGTCCGGATTTTGCTACCTGGCGGTATGCTATTACGCTCTTGTAGTAGCGTCGTCGTCCGCGGTGCGCTGCGTAGCAAATGTTTTATTGATACTTAGTATTAGCACCTTCTGCTGGGGTGGTTCCTGTGTTCGGGTTCCCCACTCTGATCGCGATCACTCTCACTATTCGCGTGCGCGCCCCTGCCCGAATTCGTATTCGATTCGACACGTTTGTTCCTCTTGCAATGCTGCTGCTCTCGAACACTGATCCACCCGTTAGCACCTGCTAATGTCTTTCACCTTGCCCCCCTCAAGCACACCCGCTCCGACCACTCGCGCACCTTCCGTCTCTTCACATAGGCGCATCGAGCCTGCGAGTCTCTCTACACTACCTTTTTACCGCGCGGATACGCTAACCTAACTTATTGGCGAATCAAACGCGTACTAACTGATGCTCGGTTGCTGCAGGAGAACTATACGTAGCGCTTCCTGGCGAAAAAAGCCCCCTCCCTATACTACTCAAACCTCTGTAGCGCGCCGTTATCGTCGCACGGATTTCGGATGCTCTTGCCTGTATATCTCGCTCTAACCCTTGCGGCTGTTTCTATCGAGGGACGGTCTCTTGCCGGGGTTTTGCTCTCCCTTCGATCTCTCCGTAGTATGTTTCAGGGTGCGTTTTTGAGAATGTAGCTGTTATCTGTCGCTCCAGATCGTGTCGTCTCCGATACACCTTGACGTCCACTCCATCAATTCAGCACCTGCATATTGCTCGTTATCGAACTCACACGGGGTGAGTGAGCCTGCTTGCTGTTGCTGCTGCTGGTGGTCTCTTGACTCACCGGGCCCTGGTTCCGTTGTTTGAGGATGATGAAGACGGAGCGCCAATGATGATGATGTTTTGTATACCCTTTCTTTTGTTCCGTCTTCTTGTGATGCGGAAGGTGCTGCACCGTTGATGGTAAACAGTTGGCAGACAGCCTCGACGGGCTACTAGATCTAAATAAACGGGACCGTAGTTTCGACCAGCGCCTACTTTCCAACGATCGGCTCCCTGTGTGTCTTTACCAGCAGACGGGAAGAAAGCGAATAGTCGCAGATGCTTGTGCGCGACGAATTATTATAGATTATAGAATTATCTTCCCCTGTAGATGGTTCCGCGATGAATGACTAGCATAGTAGATGATACAGATCGCTCGCGTACGTGCTGAGCCTGTCCTGTACAGAGCACACACAACGATCGTATCTTTCGAAACAGTACAGTGCCTTGTCGCGTGCTATTTGAGGGGGTGCATTTTGTGCGTGCCAAGATATGGCATATAATGGTACAGTTCACAGTCCACTTGGGGGTTTTTACCACAAAATAGTCCTTTTAATGAAGCGTTTGCTAGAAGAAATGTTCTTTAGGCTGTACTGTATTAACTGTGCTTTGTTTATACATCCTGTATTTTAGCAGTGGAACAGTTTGATTTAAGATGAGTTCTAAGAAAAACCAATAAGGGCAACACGTGTAAGTACACGTGCTTCGGACCTAAGAAATACTTCCTGGTGGGGGTGAAACAACAAAAAACGCGATGTTCGTTCGTTTTTGTTATCTTGTAGTGCGTACTGTATTTGCTGAGAAAAAACGACATAACGCTTGGTAACGCCTTGGTGTCGTGCGAATTGCATGCATACGGTTCGTTGCGTTGATTTTCAAAACCAAAGATAGGTTTTTTTTTGCTATTACAAGAACTTATAGGGAAACTTACAATTTTTACTTATATTATTTAAATTCTGTTTAGAAAGATTTATGAAACCAATACACTCGTAACGATCTTCTAAAATTTAAACAGAAGATAATTTAGCATTTGGTTTTGACATCATTTGTGAAATGACGTTTTGATGTCATCTGTCATTTTGCGAGCCATTTTTCGTAGAACAGCAGCGTCCAGAACGTTGGATGGTAGTGGAAGTGTGTTGCTCTTAAATTTATTACCAGGAATTCGTAGTGTTATGGCCGTCGCACAGTGACAAATAGTACACAGGAAGTGTATTCTACAAGGTACGTACAATTCTACGCTAAATAATATCGATTACATGCTGTTTCTTTGTATCTCTTTGTGTGTGAAGATATGCACCTCCTAACTTAAGATTTATCATCTACAGTGGTTTCATTCTTCGGGTGCCTGTTTTTGAACGTTGAGTTTAGCCATGAGGCACGAAAACGCTTGCTAGAATGGGGATAATACACAAGGTAAGCGAATGAGAACGAATTATCGTAAGAAACTGCATTTTACCTGACACGGGAAAATCGAGACCGATTGAGTGTTTTATCTTCCTGCGACGATTGCTCCATGTCTTCCGAATTTGTCCTCGAGAAACAACAGCAAATGCTGCTAGCTTTGGTGATAGAGGGAACTTGTGTCGATACCTTTTTGAACCGCGGGAGAAAAAGAAACTAAGAAATTGATGTAAAGTTGAGGAAGAAATAATTCTTTAATTCGTACCTCTTCGGGAGGCAGTCGACATAAGCACTGTAAAATCTTGGATCCTCGAAGGGCCTTTTTGAAGGTTTTGTTCGTAAGACCGTAGATGAGTGGATTGACGGCGGCGTTCAGAAAGATGAAGGCCACTTTTGCTAACCACCACACAAAGACGAAGCTTTCGCTGAACTGCATGATTGAAGAAGAAGAGGGAGATAGGTAATTAGGGCTATCCCTGGATCGTTTTTGAGGGTAGGAACACTAGTCTATGTCTTACCTGATAATACTCGATAGGCTCTATGTTGTAGTAAACGAACACCATGATGGTGAACGGCACACGAACGACAATGAACGCCAGCAGGACAATGTACAGTGTCTTCGCTACACGGCTTTTGTACCGCACCACCATCGGATGCTGCCGGCGGAGTGCATTCCGTTCGTAGCGATCCAGCTTCACTATGATAAGCGTGTAGGCTACAAGCATTACACCGAGCGGTACCCATACGAGCATTACGAGTAGAAACTCCCAGTACGTTGCCAGTATGGTGCGATCCTCGTAGCAGTACATCTCGATCAGATTCTTCCAGTTGCGAACCTTGAAGTGCCGGTATAGGGACAGTGGCATTGCAATGCTAAATCCAACGATCCAGCAGAAAGCGATCGCTGCTACGGTACCGCGTCCTTTTAGCCGCGTACCGGACGACAGTACCACTGCCGACAGGCGGTCGTAGCTGATGACGCACATACCAAGAACGGATGTGACCAGTAGTCCTCCTGCGGAAGGAGAAGGTCAAATAGGAAATATTCCATAGCGTTAAGCCGTTTAACGTACCTTCAATAAGTCCTTCGAGTTTACATCCCACCGGCCCTAGCAGATAGTTCTGGAAGAAGTCGTGCGTCATAAAGAAGATGGGACATACGAGTAGGGTGAGGAAATCGGTCACCACCAGGTTCGCTATCAGCAGATGGCTTGGAGTGCGTAGTGTGCGGTTGGAGAAGATTACTTCCAGCAGTATGCCATTGCCGAGCAAACCGAACAGGATGATCGGTACAAACACGCACAGTTTGGTGATGAGTTCCGACTCGGGGATGGTGCTCCATAGCTCCAGCGGGTAGTTGTAGAGCGATGTGTTGGGCTGTGGAGAAACAAAATGTTCCAAAACATTACGCTGTCTCCAGGAGTTGACCGACAGAGAGTTCTAAGGTGATACTTACAGCCTTGGGTGCTTCCCAGAAAAATCTCGATGCAGGAATATAGTTTAGGGCTCGGTTTTCCGGTATAAATTGGAAGCCGGTTTTCATGGTGGTTGGTTCAGGGTTGCCGCTTTACAGTTACCAATTATTTACCCTATATAAAAGGATATAGTATTCAGCTGTACTTGTCAGAGTGAGCAAGCTATCCCACCAAGGGAATCTCAACGCTAGAGAGGCGAGATTTTCTGTCTTATTTCAAATATAGTGCCTACAAAATACCCTCCTAACACCTGTTGACACCTTTGAGTTTAGTGCTCCTGGTACTAACAGAATCTTACTTAACAGAAAGAAAATAAAAGAATCGAGGTTAACAGAATCTTACTAAATGTCGGTTATTTGTAGAGGGAGTATCGGAAGATCTTGAGTTACAGGTTCTTCTTCTTTTGGTTGGATAAATGACCTATTAGGTCACGGCTGACATCTATTCCCCTACTAAACATGATTGTATCACGTATTTGGATAGTCAATCTTCACTATGGAGGAGCGGTCCGGATGGGATTTGAATCCAAGTTCTACCATGTTCCATCACTGGTTCGCTTCAGCATTCGTGGAGCTAATAGTACAAAAAAGATTGGTAGTCTCAGAGACATGGATTCTATCTAAGACACAACATAGGCACGTGACTTAAAAAATTATCTAACGGTACGAACTCTGATGATGTGTATTTCAGACTTCGCTTTGTATGAATATCTGTTTAACTTAAATATGGATCCACGTTCAAATTCAATGCCCCTTTAAATTATTTAAAAGGCATATGTTCTCCTTTCTGTATTATGGCCTTTTTACTACTTTCCCAATTTTAATTTGCGGCTACTGTATTGCAAGCACAATTTCATACGTTTTAAAATTAACCTAAACATTCAACGCAATTTCACCAGAAACATGATCATAAAATTAATCGTCATCTCGCCCAGCCATCTGCTACCGTAGATCGTGTGTGTGCTCGTGTTCTGAAAAGCTGAAGCAATCTTTTTCCTGGCCAAGAACAGAGTGAAAAAAAGTAACAACACGGTGCTTGAAATATTATGTCGTTCGGCACACAATATATCATGATGGTAAAGCAAACAACATCTTCATCTTGTTGTCTCTCAGCATCATCAACTCGCAACCTCGCCACCTGAACCTCAACCTGGTTGCAGATTGAACCGTTCGAACGATCCAATTTACGGTGGATAGGCTAAAGGAAAACGATCTCTTGGCGGCGAAATACTGCGTCGAATGCGAAATTAATTGCAGGTGAGAAGAAAATTGTACAATCGTTACCAGGTGCGCCTCCTTTACGGCTGTGCCAAGCACATATCGCGCAAATACCTGGGTGTTACTGTGTACACGGCGGGATTATAGATGGCCGGTATTGAGGGAACGTTTTTTGCAAATCACGAGTCAAACTTTTTTTTTGCTTTCACAGAAGAACGTTGAGTAATTCTACTATTCTACTAACAAGTATTTCTTGAAGACGGAACGTACTCTCTTTTAATTATCCACTCTATGTCTGTCACTTTGAGTTATCACAAAGAACCGGATTCTGCCGCAACACTTATCATAACACCAAAACCACACCAGTCATCACAGCACGCTTTTTGGCAAATGGGTCCGAAAAAACGTCCATCCCTTCCGGTGCGCGAAACCGAACTGACCACCAAAGACGGTTGGACTATACCCGAGATGCACCACCGTCCGTCCATCGTTATCCAACTGGAACGTTTACATTAGGGAAGAGGATATGTTTTTTTTTGGGGTTACAAGATAAAATAATTCCTGTGTTCTCTCCCTCGCTGGGTGTGGATGGAAGCAGATGGAAGCAAACAAGAACTATTTATAGGTCAATAGAGGTTTGGGTTGAACCGTACCGGTCGTTGGTGTGATGGTGCAATTTCTTTAGTACGGATTGAAGTTTAAATTTGTTTAAAAAACACGGTTTTGGCCGGTACATCATGAATCATAGTGACTAAGTAACCGTGGCCCATTTGCTAATATTTTTGTGTCCCAGGATCTTTATTTGGAATTTATTCTTTACCTGATGTAAAGATCTTTTAAGCAATTTAAAGTAAAGGACAATTGCTCATCCGTACAACACATTTCTACCAACCTAAACCAATTAAAATAGTTCACATGTTATAAATTTTGCACCCAACTTGTAGCACCTTTACTATTTTCGCATCGCTTTCGCCTTTCCACTCGCTTATCAATGCACTATCCCGACCGGTCAGCCGGAAATTTAAGAACTGCCGAAACAAACAAACGCCATGTTGCTTCGCTCCCCTGTCCATCGTGTTCCGATTGAGCCCTGCCGTTTGTAAACACTTACCGCTCTGTGGCGTCGGTTCCGTTTGTAGTCGCACTAGCAGCAGGGTGTGGTGGATCAGATTTCATTTCCGTGCCAAAATCATGGTCCAACAAGTGGCAAGATTGCAAGGAAATTTTCCTTTGCCGGTTGGTAGTAGAGTGCGAACCCATTTTTAGCCGGCTTTTGATAAGTAATGACCGACGGTTGTTCAGGCATGCCATTTTAGAAACATGGAGTCATCTACTACTACACAATATTGACCTAACTCTACCAGTGGTTGAGCTTGATTTAGGCGCAAGGATTATGGCTGTCAACTGGCCATACTACAGACTACGGGAGCAAACTTACCGGGAGTCTGTGGAAACTTTACAGTCCCAGTGCTTACAAACGCTTTTGAGACATGCGTTTCGAGCGATTTTTGATCTCATATGTGACAAGGGACATAGGAGGAGCCGACACAATGAGGAGCTATGCGAGGAGCATACTCACAAGGCTCCATCTCAAACTGAGATGGCAATTATTCGGATAATGGACTGACAGACGACTGGGCAAGAACGTGAGTGGTTATTAATATTGTCGGATACCAAGACCGCGAAATAAGTAAAACAAAATCGGACATCCTCCTGTGTTGTGATACATCAAGTAAATACACTTTTAATTAAACTAGTGTTACTGTTTGAAATCATTTATCTAGCTTTCTAGCTTAAAATTGTAATTCAAATTATTGTTTACAGCTGTGTTGTGTACTTAAACCCTAATTTAGCAAAGCAATAACGCAGTAATTCCTACTTCTACAATTTTCTGGCATACTTTGTAAAAATTTACATACAAACGTTTGTTTATGTTGTTGCTCCTGCTGCTGCTAAACTGAAGCAGCAGCCTTTTTGCAGTGAGACCATGACGATGATGGAACTAATAATATATTTTTTAGAAACACTATTCCGCCTAACTTAAAAGTCTGAATCACAAAACTAAATGCTACGTAATATCCTTTACGCGGATAGGATAAAAAAGTATACTAAACCGTTGAACCGACAATTGGCGGACAACGGCGCGGGACCGTGAGCGGTTCCGGATTCTGCTGCGGCAGACCAAGACCGCAAAGCGGTTGTAGCGCCTGATAAGTAAGTAAGTAAAGTAAACCGTTTAACAGAAAAAAGACGTTTACGAAACGTGTTATATATTAAAGATCTGATTCGAATTTGTGGTATATGCATTAACAGTAAAACAAAAGATGGAAAAAATATTTACTTCTTTGTGGGGAGTGGTGGTGGTTATCTTTTTGGTAAAATTGTTAAACAAAACTGATTTGTTTGTGACCAGTTTCTTACGTATCTTCTTAACTGCTACTACTATTCCGTTGCACTAATGGTTCGTTTGCACAAACACTTGGCGGTGCTAGAGGAGTAGCACTCCCGTTGACGACCGTTAAGGGTGCACTAGTCGCGTATGACATCAGTGGATGATGGAGAGCAATAGCTGGATCGGGAGCATCTGTACCTTTTAGTAGGAATAATAAATTGCTAGCCTTTGCTGAAGTCTCTTCCTTGGGCGTTTGTTTCGGCACCGAAAGCGGAGGTTTTACTGTCGGCACTTTCAGAATTGTACGTTCTGGTGCTGCTGTTGCTGCTCCTCTGATGTGGTTGTTGGTGAGAGCAGTTGGATTTTTTGTACTCTCCTCCACTGTTGGCGTACCGTCGGTGGGCAGCTGTGGTTTACTTTTTACCGATACTAATACTGTCGTGAGCCCGGGGACATTCATAATCGTATGCTTAGGAGATGGAGCCGGCTGGCTAGGTTTTGCAACAGTTAAATCTTGCGCTGTGTTAGGCTGCTGCTGCTGCTGCTGCTCTATCGAATCCCTTATCACACCTCTTACTATCTGCGAGCAACTGCTAGCCATTAGCGGACGGACTACCTTCATGCCTAACAGCGTTTCCTGTAGCTCCGTACGTAAGTTGTTCGAACCGTTGCCGTTAAATCGTTCCTTCAGCTGATCGGCCGTTACGAATTGATTGTACACGGTGAAAAAGTCGACTCCCTTGGTGAACAAATCGGACGGCGGTTTTTTGACCGTCGTTTCGTACACTACCGGTGTCACGTTAACGGGTTTTGCAGTCGGAGATGGCTTCTTTCGCTTCGCTTTGTTGATGATATTAGAGCTATCTTCAGACTTCACGCTACCACTTTCGGCAGAAATGGACGACGAAGAACTACTACCGCTACTACTACTCGTGCCACTTTTATCTGGTAGGCCATTTTGTTGTGGCACTGGTAAAGGACTAGAAGAAGCATCCGGCAAGCATTTCGTCGCACTCGTCACGCGCGTAATCGAACACGTGCTTTCCGCCAGCAGTTCGGGTCGCTTTTCTTTCTTGTGGCTTCCACTTCCGGCACAATCGTCGCCCGCATGATTCACTCGCTCTAATACCACATCCGGATATCGTTTTATCATATCCGTAAGTAATGGATCGGGTAGCGACATCCTGACAGTGGTCTGTTGCGTGTTCACTTTCGCCGGTTTCTCTCTTTCAGCTGGCATCGAATGGCGCGATCGTACGCTGAGCGGATCTTGCTCGTCCAGCGAAACAGCACGCCGACTGGACGGTGCTTTTAGCACACAAATCCGTTCCGCTAACCCATTCGTACTAGTCTCGATGCGCAGCGGATCGGGAGGAGTGATTCCGAGCGCTTTTTTAGACTGTTGCTGCTGTTGTGCTTGTTGCTTACGCACCTGCAACTGATACTTGAGCCTGTGGGTTTCTAACTTCCTCCGTTCACGTTCCTTCGCTTCAGCCAATTTCTTTTCCGCTGCCTGCTTTTGTCTTTCCTCTTTTTTCGCTTCTCGTTCTTTCTTCTTAGCTTCCAACTGTTCGCGACGGTTGTTGGCTTTGCGTGTCTCTTCCGTTGGATCGTCCCGCTTGCGGGGTGTAACACTTTTGCGACCTTTCGCTTTACTTTGTGTCGTAGAGTACCAATCGTCATCGTAATCGCTGTCCACTTTCTTTCTCTTTCTTCCCGCTCGTTTCGGTGTTTTGGTGGGTTCTTCTTCCTCCTCTTCTTCGTCATCGAACGGATCGTACGAGGATGGTTTAAAACATTCCGGTGTTTCCTGTTCCGTGTCCGGTGCTGCTGCATCACACTCCACATCATCCTCGGTAATGCCACTGAGCGCTTGCTTCACGTCGTCCGGCAGATGTGGATTCTGCTGAATGTCCGTTAAATCAAGGTCAGGATTTTTCTCCTTAAAAGAAATCTTCCGTATGCTAATCGTAGGATTGCATCCCTTTTTCATCGGTTCCGGTTCTTTACCACCATCATCATCAATGCCTTCATCCTTTTCATCATTTGCTTCCATTATTCGTGGCGGTGGCCCCACAACACAAGTCGGATCTTCCGGATGTGGTCCAAAGTCCGTTCCATCCATCCACGATTCGTAACGTTCCGGTTGGAAGCGTTTCACGAACGTGTCCATAAGAATCTTTACCATGTCCGAGCTGCAGTAACACTGTGCCGCACGCTTACCATACTCGATCCATCGTGGCATCGCAAAGTTGGTTGATTCGGCACAGTTAAAACCATGATTAAAGCCGGCATGATACCCGAACGGGAAGGTAATCATTATTTCGTTCTCTTCCTGCGTAATCTTGTCGAACGGAATGTTGTGTTGTTTGAGTATTTGCGGACTGATCAGTGTCATCTTGTGGCGCAAAAAGGCGGAACACGTGTTGTGACTCGCCGGGAAGCTGGCTTTGGCAAGCTTTTCCAACTTTCGGCCATGTTCCGGTGGTACCGCGTACCACGTTTTCGGTGCCCCAAAGTGTAGATAGTTAATCGAGTACAAATCCATATCTTCGGTGTGCCATGCGAAGGTTGTTTTCCACATGCCGAAGTATAGATAGGCCGTGTTAACTCCATCGATCGATATGCCGTAATCTTCATTTACGTAGTCCAAAATCGTACCGAGATGATTAATGTTCCAGATCTAAAATGAAAAGCACAAAGTCTTTAGTAGTAGTATTAGTCACCGACAAAAAATCATCTTGTCGCTCTACTCACATCGCAGTCTTTATCGGTAATGCTTCCACACACATCAGCACCATAAATGGGAGCGACGTAGGTAATGTTTTTCCAATATTTACGCTCAAGATCCTCAAAATCGAAGTGTTTCGGTGTCGCGTAGCTATGCGATACATGAAAGGTCGTTAGAAATGTGCTTAAAACTAAATTAACGCCAAACCCCGCTATACAACGAAAGGCCCATAAATTAAAATGTCGAAAGGGGTACTCGTTATACGAGGGGTTGTAACGTATTTCGCATTCTGCTCTCTATTTTTCCTCATTCTATCTTACCGTTCAGTGCTTGCCAGTTCTGCAAATTGTTTCACCGTCAAGGGATTCTTTTGAATGTTGATCTGCTGATATAGCCCCTGCTTTCCGGCTACAACCTGACAGATGGGGGCCGGTATGGTGAGATTGAGGTCATCTAAATCGTATCCAGATTTCCGTGGAACCCATTCTGATGGCGGAATAATCTAAACAAAAGAAAGAAGCATGATTAAAGTTTAAATATTTCACGCGCGCATATAGAAAAGAAAAAAAATAATACGATAAGTTCATTCATACTCTCAGAGGTAAAAGAGCGTCCGCCGTACGTTTTTTTTATAGCGTACGAGCGTACGACCCACATGGTGAAATTGTTTACATCGCCTCTTTATCTGTGTGCGTGTTGTGTGTGTAACAGTGTGCGTGGCGATGCATGTGTAAAGTAAGAAACGTGCTGAGTATGTACCATACTACTACCACTACAACATGCCCCTCTCCCGACATGGACCGATTGGGAAGCATTGTAAACAATCATAAAAATCGCATAATCCCAACGTTTATAACATCAGACAGGTTTTAATGTAATAAAAGTATTGACAAAAGAGAGAAAAATAATCAAATGAGTGGGTCATAACCTGTTTTCGATTAAAAATGACCTTGCCAATATACGACAACAAAGTAGAAGCTTACTACGCTTTACGCACGGTTATCATAGTAGTGGTGTCGTCATCAAGCACTCATGTCAAAATCAGCTGTTTGTTGGTAGACTACACGGCTCGTTTTTATGTCTTTTTGCAATGAAAAATAAGTTTTTGAAGGGTTTTAGCTTGATATTACGTACAAATTTGAGTTATTGAACATTATATGCGTTACATTAATGTTTACTGTGCATATTTTGCTGTACGAGTGTGAGTAGGAACTCACACTGTGTGTGAACACACACTCATCGCTGTGTGAGTGCTTTTTGCTGTGTGAGTGTACTGTTTACGAAAAAAATGTAAACAAAACACTAGCCCCATTTGCACTGAGTGTCTGGCAACGTGCTAAGTGGGTTTACCTTAAGTCAGAACGCACCACGCACCTCTGTGCACTTTTCTAAACAAGCTTTTGTTACTATGAATGACTTGTTTTTCGTTACGTGTACCTTACATACTATGAATTAAAATGCCAGTAGTCACTTGGTTTGTGCCTCAATTCACCGATACTCACCTTTGCTAGGCCGGCTTTATGGGCCCCCTGTGATTCGATGTACTCTATATACTTTGGGAAATTCTTAAATTCCTCCCAGGTGGGTCGGAAAACCTGTATTTTCTGTACGCGTATATCTTCCGACATTGCGAATGTTGTTGTTTGCTGGTGTTGCTGAAAATGGATGGAAATAAGGGATTGATTAGTTACTTACATTTTTTCCCAATGAAAAGTAAATTGGGATTTTCATTACTAAAACACGCTACGAATGTATGGAAAGAAGCAAAATTATGTATCAAACATTAAGGATTGCATCATTGCGCGGGGAAGGCTGCTGTAGTTCCATTTTTACACATGTAAATTAGATCGAAAATTTGCGCTGCTGTTGGTTGGCCTACGTGACTTTCTTTAACGTCGCTTCCTTGCTGATGGGAAAGCTTCCTACACGCGCATCTGTCCCTTCATGCTGTCCACCCCAAAATCACACAGACACACACTCATACACAGGTATCTTAATCAGAACATGCACCTCTTTTCCTGGCGTGTGTTGCAGTTCCGTGCACCGTTTTCACCGATTCACTGTGCACCAACACCTAACTCTACTTTTCGAAACTGATGAATCTAGTATCCTTTTCATTGAATCCACTTTAATTACCACGGATTTATATTGTTCAGTAGAGTTGTTTTTTGCTTTTTGTGCCCCGTCTGTCTCTCTATCTTGGTCTCTCTTTCACGCACAAAATGGTGGTAGCAAAAAAACTCTCAAGCTTTCCCAATTCAAAACGCTTACACTAAATAGCAGATGTGGTTCACTGGAGACCTTTTGCGTTCTTTTATGCTAAACAAACACATACCTAGAACTTTTTCACATGGAAATGCACGGAAATTGCAGCCTTCTTTGGTTCTTATGCTGCGACCGAACGCGTACCAACTCCGTGCACGATAGGAATAAAATCTGACACTTGTCGTTTCATTGATATATGCTCCAACTCTCTTTCTCTCTCCTCGGTCATTGCGGTCCTATCTCTCTTGCGTATGATTCAAACGTCTGACGTCTGACTTCCAATGACAGTTATGCTGCCAGTTGTTTACAAAATATGCTCAGTCGGTTTGTTTACAATTTTAATACCACGCACGTTCGATGGAGAAAATCGATGTTTTTAGTTCAGTAAAAGCAAATAATTTACCGCAAAAAAATGCGTTCTGTCGACTGTGTCTCAGCATTATCGATGAACAAACGGTTGAGTTTTGTTGCGCTTCGGTGGATGTACTGTTTGACCGGATACAGCAGTGTACCGGTGTACGGGTATGTGCGGGAACACTCGTTGGCGTTCTCCTAACACGTTCACCTAACCGGAGTCTTTTTTATTGAACTAAAAACTTTCAGCTTATTACGTTTCCCGATATAAGCCCTAAGGTTTGTGATGGTTGTGTTTCGCAGCTTGTTATTTGTGAACGATTTGTGAAGCAATGCCGCGAGGTAGATGGCAAACTAACGCACTTACGCCTATACAGCGCGAAGCAGACAGAAGTCGAAAGAGGACAAGCAGATGAATCATTGGACCCCTTAAGGCAGCAGAATCGTGAAGAGGCCCTACCCGTAACAGAGGTACAGCATCCAAAGTCTAAATTAGATGAAAAAGGGTGTGTCACACCCTGCAATGCAAAGGGCAGTACCGGGGATGAGTTTTATGTGGTCGAACTTGTCGATACCAACCACGATTACGAGATTGACCTTGCTACGGAAACAGTACCCGTGAGCAGCAATGACAAAACTAAGGGTTTACCCAGCAAATCAAGATCCTGCAAAGGTAGCAAGAAAATTAAAAAGTTTAAATGTACTGTTTGCGGTACGATGCAGCAAAAGCTGAAACAGCACATGCTTGTACATACGGGCGAAAAGAAGCACGTTTGTCCCGTTTGCAAGAAAGCCTTCTCACAGAAGGGTAATTTGACGTACCACATGAATCAGCATACGGACAGCTATCCGTACGGGTGTGATAAGTGCGATAAAGCGTTCAAAGATCCACAATCCTTACGCTCGCATAAGGTACTTTTCTTTTAAAAATGCAATTTTAATTACCTAAACTAGTTTAATAACGCTTTTTTCAAATTTATCATTACAGCTTATACACACCGATGAGCGTAAATTTCGGTGCGAAGCGTGTGGAGAGACGTTTAAATATAAAAGCTCTTTGGTGGTTCATCTACGATCGCACACACAGGACAAGCGATATTCGTGCAGTGAATGTGGAAAATCGTTCATAACAAGGTAAGGGCTACTTTTCAATAAATGCAAAGCATAGTTTAAAATGACAGAATCCTTTACTTGTTATAGCTCAGGATTGAAAAAGCACCAGCGAACTCACACCGGCGAACGACCGTACCAGTGTACCGAGTGTGAGAAATCTTTCAAAGCATCTCACAACTTAAGCTTGCACCGGCTTTCCCACACCAAAGAGCGTCGCTTTCAGTGTGATCTTTGCGAGAGTTGGTTCAGCTACAAGAACGTGCTAAAGACGCACATGAAGCTGCATCTGAAAAAGGTAAGACTATCAGTTTTAAGGTAAAAAAAATATGGGATGGGAATGAAACGATAAACAACAACACGTTGCGAGAAGAAATAACTCCGAATAACAACATAAAATTCGGAATATCTTTATTGCACTTATGTCGGGGAAGTTCCGGTTTAAAAACAACTTTTCAGGCATGTGATGATGATATCTTATCAGAAAAATCTTATCGCAAGTCCTTCACACGCTTTTTATACCATGGTGGAATATTTCGAAAATGATAACACCGATTACCTTGTGCAAAAATAGCAAACAGGTGCAGGTGTGGGCGAATAACAGCGCATTTATGCATGCAACAATGCTGCATACCTTTATCGGTGCGAATCTTTAGCAATCCTTCTATCTTCTTCAATGCAACGCTTACGGCCATTATGCAATACCAATGCCGTGCGAACGTGCACAATTAAGAAATAGTTGAGTTGAATCAGCATCATTGCCGGAAGTTTGTGCCCGGTGCGTCTCGCTTAGTTAGCACTTCTAATGTCAAGTTCCAAAATTCCCCATACGCACTAGTCGCGTGTTATTTGCGTTAGTCTGGAAGCGTGGGTCGATTGCTTAAGAGGTCATTGAGAGAGCAATCTGTTCGAGGTCATGGGTCGCCGACTATCGGGAGTGTGTAATGTAGAAGCCCACTCACGTGAGCAGTTTTTTTTGTGGTCCCTCGTGAAGGATACGATACATGTCTGGTCTGTGGGAGAGAGAGAGTTCATTGTCATGTTGTGAAGTAGGCATAAATGTAAAAATGGAAGCTAATTAGTTCCAGGGCGTCGTGCCCGATCAGGGTTGCAATCGTTTGAGTATTGTTGTGCACGTCGTGAGTAAGTCAAGTGTTATTAACAAACTGCATTGTATGCATCCCGACGAACATCATTTTCGCTTGATCCGCAAGCGAAATTCAAAATAACAAATTGATCCCCCCATGGTTACGGCAGTATGGTTTAGATGAATATAGGAGAATTGTTTCCCGAATTTTTCGGCCGATCCTACACATTCAATCAATTATCGATCAGAGAGAAAAAGGTCACATTCACACACCGCAATCAGGGAAACCCTCTGTAACATATCACCGGAGATGCGCCAACCGCAAACCCATCGGATAGGGGTGGTTTTTTCCAACTACAAAACGGAACAAACAACCCGCTCGTGGAGCATAACGATGGGGAGCGAAAGAGTAACAGCAAAAGGGAAAAACAAATCAACTCGATCGTGATCGTGCATACCACCTTGAAACGACTTCGGGTGCGGGTGTGTACCACCAGGATGACAAATGTTGTATACTCTCGCGCGGTTCCATGCTTTCCATGCTGCTTATATAGTTGTGCACAAAATAGTAGCAGAAAGAGGGTTGGTTTGGTATACGGCTGATAAAGAGCGCAATTTTACAGGCCTTTGGCCTATCTATTGATGGTCATACCATAGATAGAACCTCACGACAATTTGCCTCAGTTTACGTTGCGGGTTACGTCTATAAATACGAGAGATCTTGGCCGGGATTGGTTTCTGCCTCGGTCACCAAACCGCCTCGTACATTTAGTCGTAAAAGAAGGTTGATTCTTTTAAAATGAAAATCAAATGCACACGGAGACGAATGCTACTATTTTGTACACAACTGTACTATCAACGCACCCGCTACTCAAACCTCGCTCTTGTGGTCTCCGAAGGTGATGGCCATTTCTCTCTCTCTGCTGAGCGTTGCGAGCAACGATCCACCCCGATTGGTTCCAGCAATCCGAGCTGAACAATTTTGGTTGGGTGGTGTGTATAAAAGTTTCTGCGTGCGACAGCAACGCATTATTCAGTACGCAGCCAGCGGATAGTGTAACCGGTGGACGTTTGTTTTGCAAAGAGGTGTCGTAATAATCCAGTAGATCGGTAGTCCATTAGTGCGTGGACGTGTAATTTCCAGGAAGTGAACAGTTTTCTGATTGATAACGAAAAAAAGCGATCGATATGTGGAACACCGTTGCCAGCAGTGGGCTGCTTGTGATTGCCGTTGCAACATTGTGCCATGGTAATTGAAGAGTCATTGAAGAAGCTCACCATAAGTCGGTTACTGAACTGGGTATAGTTTTCGGTGAAAGATAGGGAGTAAGACATTAAAGACATTGTGTTGAATAAATTTCACTCACTGCTTCGAGAACAGGTTTTTTCGCTATGCCCCAATGCGTCCGAGACCGTATCGATGTTTGTGTAGCCCGCCAAACAAAACATAAAATGCTTGGCAAACAGGTATACTGGTATCCGGGGGATGTGAGCGCGCCATTGAGTTGGTGCTGTCATTGAGACGAATGGCCTCGGATGCAACGTGCTGGATGCAAAACCAAACCGTACAGTCATCAGTAATCACTTCGTTTTTAGATAATCAGATAATGAAACTTTTGGAAAAAAAGAATGTTTGCGTGATATGGATAAGTCATGTTGCACAGCTTTCAATTGAAAAATGGGTTCAGTTCGTGTCATGGGACATTTGTTTTATCCTCCCCCACCGATTGTGTTGTAGATAGTGCAGAAAATATGTTCACAATTTCCGGACTTGATTTAGACCATTCTCCTGCTGTTGGTGTTGTACCACACTGTGTCATACGTACGTGTTCTTGCATTATTTATTGCAGGAGCGTGCGAAGAACCATGCCCCGCACCGCCCAAACACTACGCCGAACTTGGCTGCAAACCTATCCTAGACGAAGGTCAATGTTGCCCGAAAAGGTAAGTCCCGGTTTCCACCAATTTCCGGAGGTGAACGCTCTGATGCACCAGCAAGGAAGTACAGCGATTCCTCTGCTTCTTCCCCTCAAATAGGTACGAATGTCCAGAGTTGACTGATCGTGACGGTAATAAGTGTTACTTCAATGGGAAAATTTATCCGGTAGGCGAAAAGTTAGCGCCGGCCGATCAGGAAATGAATTCTTGCTCACCTGCCTGTTTTTGCACAAAGTAAGTACCGTTTGTTAGTGGTTCTTTGTCGTGCCATATTGCTACAGTACCTCTTGTCTTCATTCTAGTCACACCACACCGGCCACCTTCCAGTGTGCCAGTATCGATTGCTTCGAGTTTCTAGATGGTGGTTCCGAGGATTGCATTCATCAGTACTCGCTGCATGGATGCTGCGCCCAGAACACCATCTGTGGCAAGGAGAAGCTTAGCAAGCTCGCTCAATGCTATCTGGACGATAAGGTGTACTACGAGGGTCAGCGGATGTATCCGGCGGATGAACCGTGCCGATCTTGCCAGTGTAAACCGGGCTTCGACAATAGCACGATCGTTGACAATCCCAACTGCTACGAAATTCAGTGCGGGCTGGAACTACACGCCGGCGCTCGGCTGGCGATGGGTTGCATACCGATCTACTTCGGAAATCATCGCTGCTGTCCAATCTCGTGGAAGTGCCGTAAGTATTGTGGCGCGTGGCGGATTGTTTGGGGTTACATAACTTTTTTTTGTACCGCTCTCTCTCTCTCTAACGGCATACTTTTCCTTCGGCGACGCACAGCATCCGACAATGATGAGGTGATCGTTGAGGGGCGCACGGAGCAAACGGAGGTGCCGGAACCGAACATGCAGTGTAAGTTCGGTAAGCTGACGCTGAACAAGGGTGATGGCATTACGAGCGATAATCAGTGTGTCGATTGCAAGTGCACGGTACCACCGTTGGCCCACTGCATTCAGCGGGCCGATTGTTAGGTTAGGAAGTAGCTTAAGCACTTTTTTGTATGGCTATTATTTAAAGTTTGTACTTAACAGTCCAGCCCAGGCACGTAAAGATGCTATGTTTTGGAATAAATCGACCGATAGAACGTGTTAAAAAAGCGTGTAGTTACTACCGAACAATTGCGATTGGTGAGGTTTAATTCTAGGCTTCATTCTGTTTTTTAAAGGTTGAATAAATTAAGCTTGTATGAGAGATTTGGATTGGCTTGGTGGTGTAAAGTTACATCGTAACTGTGATGCATAATTGTGCTGAATTTAGAGTATTTTAAAAGGTAACTGCTCACCAACATTTGAGAGGTGAGACCTCCCGGTAGCTCTGCACTCACTGACGTCGAAGAGCTACCTCGAGAGGGCGAAGTGATACCGCTTGTGGGAGAAGAGCTCGGTGAGTGCGAAGAGCTACTTCGTGAGGGCAAAGCCGGTTAAACTAAAGGGGTGATGTATGTGAAGAGTGCGGAGTTTCCATGTTGAAATAAAAGAGCGCGCAGAGTCCTCAGTTTATTGAAGTGAGACTTCACGCTAGCTCTCGAGCTCGCTATTTAACACTAGCTCCAAGGAACCTTGGTTCCTTGGAGCTTATTTCTTATTTCCAAACAGGAGGCGTCAACGGCTTTTGTGTTCACACGACTGGTCCAGAAGTCAAATCCCATCCGGACCGTTTCATCTTTGTGACGGCGATTCATCCACGATGTATCAATAAGCCAAGAAGTATCCTACCGATATCAGGATATCAGCTTTTCGTTGAATTTCCTACATCACACACCCTCCTGCTCGATCTTAAAAGCACGATGTTGGTCGCCAGTTGCATACGACAGTCTTCGGTTTGTTTGCAAACGTCGTGTAACAGCCGGCGTGAGATTTTCATCGGATGTACAACTACACACAGTACAACATATACCACAACTGATTGGTGTAATGACACACACTTTGCACACAATTTAATTGTTCTTTACAATTTTAAAGAATCACCTTATTCCATCTCACACTGCATCAGCGGCGGAACTTGACAGCTGCAGGTCATTTTCGTATCCGCTGCATTCTGCTGTATGTTGAGCGTATCTCCCACATTTAGCGTAAGGCTGCCGTACTTGCATTGAAGGTTAGGATCCGTCGCCGGTTTGCCTGTAGCACCCTTCACAACACTGTCCGTTTGTTTAGCTGCAAGAAGAAGAAAGTAATGGGACACATCAGTTCCATTTGCCAACCCAGATGAGCCCATACACTCGACTTACGCAAACGCCACTCCCAAGGGCAGCATATATCCTGCTTGTACACGGGAATCGCTCCCCTGTATAGCTGCTTCTCCTCGAAAAGTTCGAACCCGCAAATCCTGTCGTAACAGTTTGGATCCGTATCGGTCGCGTTACGATTAAAGGTGGCCGAACAAATGCACGTCCGGCACTTGTTATCCTTGAAGTACATACGTTGGCCTTCCTTGTAGATTTCATTCTCTAGCTCACACGTTGCCAGCTTGTCACGTGCCGCACCGCACACCTTACCGGATGAACAGCACTGGTTACTTTCATACTGTCGCACACAGTTGTCGTAATCGAAATGTTGTAGAAACTCCGCACAGTCCACGTGTACGCAGCGGAATTTTGCTACCGGATTAGCCCTACAATTACCGAGGTACGATGAAGTGGTTAGGTGAGAAGCAAGTGCATTCTGCTGACGCGCTACTTACGCTCGACAGTAGCAGAATGCGGAGCAAAATGGTGAAACCTCCGTGTTCGGTACGGACTGGTCGATGTCGTAGATTTTGCCGTTAAAGTAGCACTTGTTGTTGTCATGTGCCGTTAACGATGGGCAGTCGTACCGTTCCGGACAACCATCGGAACGACTTCCAATCGGTGTACATTTCATCGTCTTATAGTGCACCAGCGGAACATCGCATCCAAGAACTCCCAGTGCTGGAAGGGAATGTAAGAATAAATATGTGATCTTCAAGATCCAAATAATAAACACGCGTGTGCACTTAAAATGGTCACTTACCACTGCCCAGCGCTACAATGGTAAGACTTATTACCAAGCGCATCTTCCAAATTTCAAACCCAACTTGGGTCACCCAAGTGTTACGTGCGAAGCTGTTGAAAGAAGAACTGTTACTGATTAGCTTCAACCGCGATCGTTGCAAGGTTCGCTGCACACGATGGGCCCTAACCAAGCGGGCGATGATCTCACCTCACTCGCTGATCGAAGGTATTCAATTACAATGGTGTTTGTGTTTTTGGGGGACATATTTATAAGAAAGCAACGGCAACAGTGCAGCTACGTAAACGTTTACCTTTGCTGCCCAAGGAAGAAACAACGTCTTCTTTTGTAAGGTTTGTGGGTTCACCGGCAAAACCCGTTTTGCGGGATGTGGAAGAAAACTGATAAACAGTTCAATAATGGTTGTCCGGAGTTCATCTTCCAGGGTTGAGCGGTGAGACACATATTCCGCGCACGTACACTTCGGGCTACGCAGTTTGGTTTTTGCACAGTTTCTTTTATTATGATGTACATTGCTATTGTAGTTACATGAGAGTGAGTTAAGGATCGGAATTCCCAGATGTGATGAGCTTATCAGCTATGTGAAAATGCTGAATACAGTGGTGGAAATAAATTTCAAAACAACATACATTTAATTGAACTATTTGCTGGCAAATATTTCCAACAAACTTGAGCGGGTGACAACCACCAAGCTCAGACGCCAAGTCCCCTAATGGAGCTCGAAACCTCTCCATATATTGTCTAGGCTCCTTAGGACTGCACAGCTCACTTATCGCTGTCTCAGTCTTTGGTGTTATATACGGCCGTTGTGGAACCGATCACACGAAGGAATGACTTAAACCGCGTTCCTACCCACGCTGTCAGATCTCTTTGGATCAGACCGATAGGCGTTTTCTTGGACAAGCCTGGAGAAGTTTTCAACCGAAGACCAAAGTTCAACCGGCGAAGATTACCTCTAATTCTACAGACGCAGCGGTGAAACTTCTTCCGGTTCTGAAATCGTCCAAAAGACTTACAACCCTCTTGAAACCTCAGGGCAAGAAGCATCTTCTTTGTTATAAATGATCTATGATCCGGGGGGCCTCATGATCTGAAACGAGTTTTTTGTCATCATTGATACAGTGTATAAACTGAGAAGCTTACTGACAATGATCATATTTTTTCAGTATTTTCGAATGTTGGGAAAATCAGCTGCTATCACATGTCTTTTAACGGTTGGACGATCTTTTTAGCGTGTCCACGAAACATCAGCTGAGAAGTCTTATTTGATCTAGATTTCCGTTTGCTATTCTTCCTATACAGCCCTCAAGATACAATGAACCATCGGTGGTATGGCACAGAAGCATTCGTAAATGCCTACGGGTGTGACATCCGGAATCAAAGATTCTCCAACACGCAACGTTAAGTCACCGTAAATGCACGTTTTTTCAATCCTTGCTCCGTCCAACGCCCTTGGAATGATGTCCTTTGCTCTATTGATTCGATCCTCTGGTTTTGCTTAAATAAAACAAAATTAAATTGCACGGTAAAACCCTTGCGATATTTACTTCTTGCACCACCTGGGATACTTACGCAATCTCCACTCCCAAGGACAGCATCGCTTTCCGTAGTACACCGGTGCACCACCGTTCGCAATAACCGAGGGTGAAATTAGCTCAAAAGCACACTCGTTCGTGTAGCATTTGGCCTGCGCGAAAGGATCACTCTCGTTGAAGTGCTGTGTGCAAATGCACGTTAGGCAAGGATCGTCCTTAAAATGCATACGTTCTCCCTCGTAGTATGTCACACTGCCGACGGAACACTTCGGTAGATTGGCCCGTTTTTCACCACAAGCCTGTCTCGATGAGCAGCAATCATTTGTTCGATACTGGCGCACACAGCCAGCCCGGTGGGGCGATAAGAACTCTGGACAGTCGATGTGGGCACAGTGAAACTCAGCCACACCTCGTCGTGAATTCCTGTTTCAGGTGTGAAGATCATTTATGAAGGCTTATTTTGTGGAAGGAATGGGGGCTTTCGTTGCTGGTTACCAACATTTGACAAGTGCACAGTGCTAAGCAGGACGACTTCACCTTCTCGTCCGGTACGTGAGCGTGCAGTTCGTACGTTTTCCCGTACAGATAACACTTATCACTAGCGCGATGCTCCAGCGTCGAGCAGTTGAACCTGGAAAGGGTGTTGGAGAGTTATTTTTGAACCGATTGGCTTCTATTCTTGATCCTTTGGGGTTTTTTTTCTTATAGGATCTTGTATCAAAAACTTACCATCGTGGACATCCTTGTGCGTTGGGTTCTTCGCTTGGTTCACAGCCAAGTGTGGTGTAGTGTTTGGTAGGCACTGTACATTTGGCAAAGACACGGTTGGCTATAAACGGAGGAGAAAAACAAATAAGAGCCCTTGAATTCGGTGGAAGAACCTGATGATCTCACCTCCTGCGATCAAAACGATGGCCACATAGATCAGCAACATGGTTCCACTTTGCACGTACAGTGGTGTCGTCAGCACAGCATTACTATCACACAACACACCAGGATGGAAAGACTAGACGCTACTACTACTACTGCCACTGCTGGCAGTTTTTAGGTGGCGGTTTGTTGTTTCGCACGAGATTCCCGGATGCGATAAGCCACCGGCAGACAGCACACGATCGATCAGTGAATGGGGTTTGTTATGTCGCGTGAGGCTGTGATTTCGTTGAACTGTGGCCACTCACAACATCGGTGCGAAATATTGTGCTGCTGATTTGTGGTGTAATTGAGGATAGGTTAGAAAGATGGGTGAGAGTTTACATTACAAGAATGCAAAGTTAAGAAGGCGAGTCACGTGAAGTGTTCGTAAGAGATCGACTGAAGAGAAGAGTTCCAGTTGTAGTGATGTTTTACTACTTTTGGAAGGATTTTTGATTGGATCATCTGATCATTCTCTCTTAGAAGCAACAATTGTTCCTAAAAATGAACGCTACAAATAGCTTGGCAAAAATAGGTGCTTTAGACACTATTGAAAAGGACAAGATTTTTTTCTCAACTCACATTGCTGGTGATGTTCGTATCTTACAGTGTCCTGAAGGTTAGGGAGGCTCCGTGTGCACGCTTTAGACCTGAAGGACTGTTAAGTTTTATAGATGTCTTGATTAGGTTTATCAGCGTCCCATATCCTAGGAGATCAAGAGATATTTTTAGCCAACAGTACTAGGACGTAGGCCTTTCTCGAGTCCAAGTCTCTATGAAGTTTTCCACGTAGTTTCGGTTGTGCCAACAGTATTCAAAATGAAACGGTTTCCTTTATATGGAAATATATTTAGAATATATTGGGAACACAGTGTGAGAAAAGGGGTCTTATCGTAATCACTATTATTACTTAATAAAAAAAAAAACAAAACCAAAATATCCTTTACCTTGTCTATGCATTAAAACAGTAGTAAGAACTTCGATTAAAAATATCACGAGCGTTTACACGACATGCCCACCCCACCCCCAGTGGCCTAAACAGGCCCATGAGGGGGTTAGCTTTTGAAATTGCTCAAGTGAATCTTATGCACTAACGCGCGGCGCGCGGTAACATGGATTCCTGTACCTATTCCTGTACCTTTAGCTTCTGTATGCGACTAGACACGAATTCCATCTCGTGCGAATGTTGCGAACCTTCGAGCGAATTGTCGACGCGCACATTCTCCAGGGAGCGTGATTTTTTCAACACAACGACAGGATTTTTGTGACGAACAGTGGTACTGCTGCTACTACTGTTCCCTGCTGTATTGCTCGATACGTCCATCATTGCGGAGGGTGGTTCACAGGTTTCCATCAGTATCGAGTGGGAGTTGGTGGAGGTGGGTGCTGAACCACAAACTGAGCCGCCAGATTCCTGTCCCGACTGCTGTAAGTTCGATGGGTCCGAGCTTTCGCTTTTCGTGCGTGTTCGATGGGGGATATAGTACGGACGCATCCGGCCGTACGGTGTGTAGCAGTGTGTTTTCGAAGACGTCTATAATTTCGAACCGAAATTTTACTAACATATGTATAACGGTCAGTTTAAATTTCAATACACACCTCATTCTCGTAAACTCCCATCGAAAAGTGAACGGAATTGCCTCGATGATTACGCATTGCCCGGTGACAAACGTTGTTGTATGAATTTATGGGGACAGCTTTCGTTGCATTACGCTCTGCGTTGCGTGTGTCATGATATGAAAATGGTGGAAAAATGAACGACCCTTCCGTGTAGTGTACATCTTTGGTCGGCTCTCCTGTGTCCTGCTTTGTTTGGCACATCGATGTGAGTTCTGTTACTGGAACGCCTGTTTCGTCGTTTGACTGCAAGACAAAAATGAGTTATTGTATTGGGGATTTATTATAGATCAAGTATATCAAACGACGAGAGTATTTACTTGCATATTTAAGCCTTGAGAGAGTACGTAGAATGAAAGATGACTTCGATTGTGATGTACTACGTAGATAAAGTTTTTTAGGAAGCTATGAATTGTTTAATTATGCCTTGTCCCTTCGAAACATGTCGCAAGGGCAAATTTGTGTCGATTGTTGGAAGATTCCTCAGTCCGTAGTTAGTGCCTTTTTAGAAACGATTTCATGGTATAATCATACCACAAAAAGTTATATTGCGTCTTTCCCGTCAATCACTACCCCCACCATTGCTGTTCGATGATAGAAATACAAAATTAAAAACCATATTACGAAAATAAACTCGTTTCCTGCTTACCTTTCACGGTTTCTTGCTTACGAGCTGGTTAGTGTGATTGTACCACGATACTGGTAGTAAGAGCATCATCCTACACACTTGTGTGGATCGAATTTGCTCCCCTTTTCCTTCTACTGATTGCAATCGATCTAGTAAAGCAAAATATATTGTTTTATTTACGATTTTCACTACTTAGATGGAAGAAAACACCTACGAGTGAAAATATTATGAACGAACAGATGATTAGTGTAAACAAACCATCGTTTGACAGCTGGCTATGATACAACCCCGGATAATCGGAAGCAGAGCGTTGTTGATAATTTGCACTGCGGGTGAAAAAGCGCGTTAAAAACGGTCAAAGGACTATCGTAAGGAGATCTTTTGAAAATGTGATACAAATTAAAATCAAACTTTTTTTAAATAATCGAGAACAAACCCACCCTCCTTCCTAGAATAATATGTGTGCAGAACTGTGAAGTGTAAATTTGATTGGACGGCGTGACCAAAAATCGTTCGATGAAAACTTTGTACATTATTTCTTAACATGGTTCCTAAAAGTCAAGAAGTGTATGCTTATAGGAATCATGCTAAGAACTTTAGCACTACTTTACTACTCCTCCAAAATGTTTGATAAAAATTTAAGTCATCGGAACAAAGCTTCCTTTGAATATGCTTGTAGGTGCTAAGGTACATATCGGTCCGTCGGCAGACCGATGATGAGTAATAACGTCTTGTGGTTAAAACTAGAGTCTGTGAAGGGAAGAGAAATGATACAAAATTAGTTTTAATGTTAGTTATATTTTCTAACAATTAATTTTAACAATTTTTAACAATACTGAAATTACACTGTGCATCCTTTGCGACATGTGCTGCGCTTTGCATACAGTTTGGCGTTTTACGCATATGTATGAATAAATTTCGTCAATGGTTAAGGGGGGTTGGGGAGGGGTCTCGAGTATGTAACTCGTTTTTTTATTTTCTTGGGACAACAAGGGACCTTAAGCATGCGTCATGACCATTGGAGGGACCAAAAAGAATGGATGTTGGGGGAACGCATCGAATCTGCTGACTGGACCACAGGTAGAGCCCAAGCGGAACCATCCTATGTAAATGTTTTAAATGCCCGAGGTTTCCAAAACCACACAACCCCTTTTGAAAGCTCGGGACAATGCTTACACCATTCAGATGAAAAATTTATTCTTTTTTGTGTGAGAGAATGGTCGTGATATGATTCGGAATCCTTAAGGATAGCACTCCCTCAATTATAAAAGTGATATATTCTACAGATCTTACGAATTGAATTGATGGATGAACGTACAACTGCAATCCAATTTTATATAGTTTTTTTTTAATCAAAAGCAACTTATGTTTTCCCCTCCGATAAGGCTCATGCGGCGTGCTTTACACGAATATGCAGGACACGAATGTGCCACCCCGCCACAGCTCTCCAAAGTGATCTCATAAACAGAGAAATCACATTTCCATAAATTATCATTACGCCCCGGACACATTGAGCTCCATTTTTTCGCCATTTTGCCACCCTCCGGCCACCAAATTTCTTCCACCAAAACCGTTGTTTTGATCGCTTTCACACCAAACGGAGAGAGAGAGAGAGAGTTAGGCCCGGTTTTATGCGGGCAAAGTAAAAACTCATATGTGTTTTAAGCGTTCTTTTTGTACTTGTTTTTTTTTATTCCTTGTTGGATATCCTTTGCCGTCGTCCTTACGACCATGGCGGATAGGTATAAAAACAAACCCCTGAGACGATTCGTGCATTTTACGAGGTGTAAAAACGCTAAGACGGTAATGTAATGCCTATTGTGGCAGTGTAGCGAAGGTAAGCGAAGGTTGGAAAAACGAGTACCCGGAGTGAAATTTGGCAAATATTTTCCTTTCCCTTGGAAAAAAAAAGAAGAAAGGGAGGAGAGAGAGAGATCGTGCGTATTAGAACAAAACCATGTTGTGGCCGTACGTTACACATTCGAGGGTGAAAGCTAAAGATGCCAATGCAACGTTTTTGGGGTAAAGGCTCATAGAAGCTTGCAAAAGTAGCCAATAAATAATTTAATACAAGCAGCTTGCTAAGGGAACTCACATGAACCCGTCGTTGGAGTGTGTCCGTGGACTGGCCCGTTGGCTGGCCCGTTTGTTTGTAGACAGACCCTTGAATGGATGAGAGTTGGCGTAGGGGATACCAAAAACAAAAAAAATGGCAGGACAAAGTTTGCCTTTATCTGGCCCCATTCCACCGGGGTGGTAATAACCATAGCCAGTAGCCAAATGATACTGACGAGGGCGATAATATGGCTTAGGATACGCAGCAGCACGCGTCTAGTCAGAAGTTGGCGTTGGGGACAATACTCTGATTTCTGGCCGAGTGTTGTCCCCCCTTGCAATCGGACTCACACGCGCTTGACCGACTGATACGCGAAAGAAATGAAGACGTTGTTGTGGGGATAAGCTAAAGCCATTGCGGACCACCACGTGGTGCGGGATAGAATAAAATCTATACCTTTTCCGCTGCCATGGTTTCGGTTCGGGGATTATGTGTTTCGGTTCGGGGATGTTGACTGCCTGCCCTATTGCGATCCGTACCGAATGGTATCTAAATCTTTGCTTAGAATTTGCCCGCCCTAGGATGTGCGCTCCATAGTGTAAATATTACTAGCCCCTGTATGTAGGCAATTCGTTGATATTTTTTGTATTGTGTGTAACGTTATGGAAGGATTTTGAAGCCGGAATGAGTTTACCACAAACTACGTCACATATAATAACACAAAACAAAGCGATATGCGTAAAGTTTGGAACAAATCTGCTGCCCCATGCGATATGATGTGCTCCATAAGTGGATGGTTAAAATTAAATTCACCGCTAAAGAGGGTTGCCAGCGTTAGGAAATCGCAATTTGACAAAGTAATAAGAATGTTGTGTTTGATACGTAGTTTGGGATTATATATTTTTGTAGAAGAAGATGTTTTTGTATCATTAAAGAACTTATAGCAAACTTATCTCCGGAATAAAATCAATAAACCACTACTTGGCAGACAATTGTACGTGGAATGGCGTCTTCCGACAAACGCAAATCCTTCCCCTGACGGATCGTGTATCAGATTGCCAGGACGAATACAGTAATTACAGCACAAAAGCGGATCTAAAAAGTGGGGGAATCTTGCATCACTCTAACCTAGAAAGACGATCGTATAATTTATTAATTACAGTGTACGGATAAAACCTCACACTTGCAATGCAGTTCTTCCCTTTTGATGGGTGAAAGTAATGAGATAAGAAGAATCGGTGGTTCCAGAGGTTCTTCTTCATGTACAGATACTAATGAGACTATTGATTAGAGTTTTAGATGGTGTAAATTGAAGAGTGTCGAGTGCCTGATTAGATTAAATATGGGTGAAGAAAAAAAAAAAGTGTGACTTCCATTTATTGGTGTACACAATATCAAGCGGAAAAGTTGAATCGCTAGTGCGCTCCAAACTTTTGCAGCAAAATATCCACACGATACACGGGCTACATTTACATGATTGAATTTTAACCTGCCGAAAGTTTCCTATGTTCTACCTTCCCAAAACAAAAATGGTAGAAAAAGTTTAATACCAAACTAGCAACAAGATACTTTTCCTGCTTGGTGTTAGGTAGGTAGCTAGAGCTAGAGAAATATGCAGCAAGGTTTTGCGTTACTTCGGTGTAATACCCCGGTGTGTCTATTGATACTCGGGCATCTTCCCGCAGCGCCAGGAGGATAGCAGCTGGAAAGAAAAACCATAACAAGATAGCTGGTAACGTAAGTTTCAGTTACAAGCACATCCTTGGAGTAGTTTGAAGCAAGATATTGTAGTTTGTAACTGAGCACCGAGTCTTGCACAGAGAGCGTTACACAAGGGCGTACAAGGAAGGCATAAGGCTTGTTATCTGTTTGCGTTGATAGGGTTGTTTTAAAAACCATACGTGAAAATATTAAGTTTATAGCGTTTTTATTTCTACTTTTTGTTTGACTTGTGCACAGCTTACGTACATGTGTCCAACGTGTAGTGTTCGATTTCGAAATAATTTTCTCTGAACATTACTCGGTGGCTCTTGTATACTGGCGCCGGCAGGACGTCCCGCAGTAAAAGACACTGCGTACCATAAAATACTGGGAAAAACTTTGGCATCGGCTTGGATTTCCAATCAAGAGAAAATTCGTTCACGATTTATGACCATTTATTGCTGTCCGTTCGTAGAACTTTGGTCAGCAGGTTCGTGACAGGGTAGACAATAATACGTGTTTTTTGTTTGATTCACTACTTCCGATGACTACAATTCGAGTAATTAGTAGCACTTGATTGATAGTAAAGCAGGTCACGATTTATTCATATTAGATTACGAAGGAAGAATTATGAAGCATAATTCTTGAGGTTCTAATGGGATTATTGACCAAATTTCTAAGGAGGTTTCCAGTACAAAGTATAAGACGTTTCAAAAGTAACAAAAATCGTTCATATATAATTTAGGGAATCGTTTAGTCGAAGGCATCCATCAAGGGAATCGAATGGTCGAGCCTGATGACATGATTACTCCATCGATTCGTGTGTGTGCCGAGAATGAATTCTCGGAAAAGTAAAAGCGACGTCTCCAATCCCCAAATTCTCCACCCGAGAGTCGATTTGTTCCATCAAAATTAGAACGGAACGAAAAACACGCGTAGCAAAACGAATGCCGCCGCCGCTTGCTGTCACGTTACATACGGGAAGTCGTAGTCAGCGTCGGTGTGGCAGGATTGATACTTATGTTGCAGTCTTTCGGTACGCCTCGGAATGGGACTTGACATTGCTCGTCACATCAAAAGACATCGCCCAGATGGACCACACACCAGTGCACTTTTTGGATTGTTTTGTCTCTTCCCTGGCGGAGGAGTCCCACAAATAGCAGGGGGTTGGCTGTGTTGCTTCGGGACCGTAACGCACAGTACCTGGCTGGCGTTGATCTCCGGGGTTGAAAAGAGCAGTGGAGTAGCTAAATTTAAACATCCCAAGCTGATCGCTTACGCCCAACGCCCCGTACTGGCGCCTAAGTAGAGAAGAACGCACGAGATGCAAACCTCGTACAGCTCGACAGGGATGCGCGGTTCGGAACCATCGTCTAATTACCGCCGGAGCCGAACTTTGACCTCGACTTTGACGGAGTAGAATGATTTGTTTCGCAGCTAATTACCTGCCGGAGTGTGGGCCAACTCCGAGCCAGCTGCTAGAACTCGAGACTGAGATTTTTCAAAAAAAAAAAACGCAAAAATCCCTTAAGGAATGGAAGCGAATCTTCAAGCCGGCACACAATATTCACTCAACCATAGTACAACCTTCAAAGTGGTAATAAAAAGAAAACCTGACCAAAAATTAAGCGATCCCGAACAGGGAGAGGAGAGCAAATTATGCACGGCACTCCGTATAAATAGCGCAGAAAATATGTTTGCCACTGTGCGCCCTGCACTTTGATGTCACCCAATATGAAGTGTCTCGGTTGCGTTTACTCGCCGTCTGCTCGCTTCACACGGTGCCCGGTGCCCCAACTAATTGGTCGCACTGTGTGTGTGCTTCTTCATCATCATCCTCATGATGGGAGCGGTCTCTGTGTCCGAGAGAGGATCAGTGTGAGGGGAAGGAAAGTGCGCGAAATGGGCCGGCATAGATCACTCATCACCACTATGCCACCCGTTGATAATTGGTCTTGCGGAGACTTGCGGGCGCTATTTTTGGAAACAGGGATGCACGGTTCTGGCCGTGTGCATGCCACGCCGTTGGAACGGAAGCACATCAAGCGTGGAAGTTGGCGGCAATAAATTTTGAAAGTTTTGGCGAAATTTTTGCTCCCAGCGAGACAGCGAGACAGAATTTAGGGGCAGGGTTTAGTATCTGCATACCACAGACAGTTACAGTGATGGGAAAGATCATTCCATAAGAAAAACTACAGCGATTGAGCCAAAAAAATCTAGTGCGTGTGTGTGTGGTCCATGGCATTTTGAAATGGAGATAAAGTTTTGAAACACATTCCAACAGAATGCATCAATGTTGCAGCAAGAAGGAATGTACCAGAATTGAATTGGAAGCAGCAAATATAAATGTGGACATGGGTTTACACCAATATCTACTAAACCTATGTACTCAGAAAGCGCACAAGACTAAGGTTATTTACTAAGGTCTACGTGCTAGTTGCTCTTTGACGTCTTAAGCATAATAACGCTGAAGAAGAACAAGTGTACTACTCCATTTGATGGCCAGCATGATGATGTTTAGGGAAAGAAGCAGAAACTGGATAGTTGGTAGAGGGAGATGGTTTGTCCGTCAAGACCAAAGTCACTACGGTTTCTGCTACTATTGCGGCGTAAAAATCTATTAGTTTTACCAAATTTTCATCGTTGACGCTGTGTCCCTGATGATCTCTAATGATCTCTAATGCGAACCAAACAGTTTGAGCTTATGAGATACTAACACAGGGTTGGATCACTTAATTTCTCATGAAAGATCACTATCAAAGGTTGGTCGAGAAAGTGGTTGGTGATGAAAATTGTTGGTCTGATAGGTCCAATGTTATATTCCTGGAGCATTGGAAGACAGGAGTTTGTAAAACCGGTGATCTCTGGTCTCTGGACTTCCTGGTGATCTCTGGAAGACTCTGGAAGTAGCACAAAATTCCTAGTCGATCTCTAACTAGTAGCAAATCTGTTGATCGTGCCCTAAGAAGTGTTTGGGCGTAGTTATCGTGTATGAGGACTCTTTTGTAAGCACTTCGAAGCATTTTGAGGTCGATTAGTGAAAGAAAGGAGACCATTAGGCACACACTGGTTGAGTTCTGTCATGGTTCGAGCTCGGACTTTGTAAAAGCTCGAGCTTTCAAATATTTTTGCCATTAGGGCAAAGCTATAAAGTTTCCAATTCATAACAATAATCTATTTAATAACTCCCTTTTTCTTGTAAATCAAATTCGTTATCCTATTTAATCTCTTTCCAAAACGATTCGTTACGCTCATCCATACATCATAGAAAACGTTTTGGTTCCATGCTCCAAAATATCGATTCCCCCGGAATTTGTCTGGTGCCAAAAAGTTTACTGTCCACAGTGGAGAAACAACGCACGGGTAACTAAATCGAACCCCATTTCTGCACTGATTTACTGCAATTACTTACTGTTCGGCCCCATTAATCGGAGCGTACTAGCGCACTTACCGATGGCCGGCGGTAAAGTCGCCGGTAACTTCGCAATAACTGGAAGCTTTTAGCGCGGTCCCGGCGTAAATTTGGTTTGCCACTTTGCGCATCAGCTGGCGAATCCATCGGCGAACCATCGAATGCAACGATGTGTGTGTGTGTCCATTCGTTTTTTGCTTTCTTCCGGCTTCCTTGTTCCATTCACACCGGTCGAAATGTGTAGTCCCATCTGCAACTGCAGCCATTTGCCGCCCGAAATGGGCAAAGTTTTTCCTTACACTTTGTCCCATTACGCCATCCCATCCAGCCCGGATGCCGGTGAAGAGAAGGCCACCCGGGACACTTGCGGTTTCCGGTTTTGACCTGGCGCGTGCTTACCGCGTGGTTGGTAGCTTTTGCAAAACGGTGACACGAACATCGTGTTTGAGTTTTTAGCAAACTACATCATACAGCAGCACCCAACGGGAACAGGGCTGCGGTTTTGTTTGAATGTTGGGGTGTGTGACGGTACGCTTCTTCGGCATTTACGCAACATACTAGACGACAGAGGGAGGATTAAATGTCGTCGAACTACAAAAAAAATTGAGAACAAAAACAAAACGTTTCACTGAGTGCAAACCGGTACTGGAGACGGTTTACTTAACCTCCCGTGTACTGGCTGCAAACATCACGTAACTGAGCTGAGCTTAACAACACCAATTTGACTGTGCCCGAGCCCATTGTGTGTCGGCGATTGTGGTCTAGACCCCCGGGTGAAAACGATAAAACTCTTCGCGGTGAGCCATTTCGGACGCAACTAGCTATCGGACGTAGGTCAGTGCTGGATGTGCTCCGGTTTGGTCGACCATGGTTAAGGGTCCGCTTGCTTTAGGCTCGCTGCTGTTGTGGTGCTTCGCTGTAGGTTGCTCCGGTGATCGCCAACACCACAGCGGCACGGCGAAGGATGGCCGTGTGGAGCGGGAACGGCCTGATCATATCGACCAAAATCACTACCGAAAGCCGGTGGAAGTCTATCTGAAGTTATCAGACCATCCGCAGCTGTTTGTGGCAAAAAAGAGTGAAGAAGGCTTCCTGTTTACTACCGCCCTACCGTCGGGTGCTTCCGATGGGAAGACTTGCGAGCAGTGTGTTTTTCGGGTCGTTTGCAAGGGTCCCGATTGTGCGGAAGTGTGTGAACTTTGTGGTAAAAGGCCTAGTACGAAATTAGAACGTGATAGTAGCGCATGTGATGCTTCCCGGGAGGTAGAGCAAGTGTCTAGAGTTCCAAAAACAAGAGCACAAAAAACAACGGTAAAGACCAGCACTACTAGACAGCAGGAAACAGTGACCAGTACAAGCAAACCGCGACGATTTAGTGATGAGAATGATAGTTCAGCGACCAAATCGGACGAACGCGTTGGGCCTGTGCGGAAAAGGATTAATGCTCGAAGGAAGTTCCGAAGAAAACAGCTAGAGGAACGTAACAAGGCAAGATTAGAAGCTAGAAAGCTGAATAGTGCTAAAAAGCGAACAGAAACAGAACCGAAAAATGAAAAACCGACAACAAGTCACCCTAAAACTACAAAGCATCCTGAAGAAAAGGGCGAAAAAGTAAAAGTGACCACAAAATCGGCAATTTCTTCGAAAGATAGCAATGAGAAGTCGCAAACCTTAGAACATTGGAAAGACAAATCACATGAAACACACGAAAATGATGTTGTTTTTCACATACCAAAAAAGAAGGAACCAATCATTTTCGAGCAGCACGAGGAACCAACAAAATTTGAAAAGCGCATTAAAGTAAGTGAGGAGGAACAGTCGGAAAATTCAAAAATTTTAAAACTATTGGAAAAAATTGTAAAACAAAAAGAAATGGAAGAGCGAAAGCACGTGCATGAAATAGATAAGAACAAGGATGCGAAACATAAGATGGAAAAGGTTGAAACAACTACAAAGAGACAAAAACTTACAGAGCTAGATAGTAAAGATACTAAACCGATCAAATCTAATGACGCAAAGCATCCTCATGCTGTAAAGGTGGAAGATAAAAATGGGAAAGAAGCCGATCGAACCGAATCCGACCTGGATTCAATGGACGAGGAGAACTTTGTAAAGGCGGAAAAGAAGGAAGAACCCAACAGCTGGCCGGAATTGGTTGGAAAATTGTTACAAACCGAAATCGAAAGTGCTCATGCACTTATCAAACACAAACCACTCAAATCGGCCCTGAAGAATATAAAGGAACGCTTTAAGCCGATTTTCATTGCCGCTTCGAAAGCGCTTGCCAACGTGTTTGGTGTGTATGCTGTGGACGAGGAACAAACGATCAAAGTGAAAAAGGAGAAGGATAAAGATGGTGAGCTAAAAAGCTCTCAAACGACACTAGCGCCATCACCGATTACTACTATCACTACTAAGCCAGCGTCCGCAGATGATACGCACCTGTCAAAACCGACAGCTGTCAAAATGGATACGCACCACCGGCGGCGAGCTTTTATTGATTCAACCCATCGCAAAGAGCGTCAGCGCCGGCCGAAGCCATTATCGTTGCGGGCATCAGCGAGAAAGAAGCTCCGCGAGCTCGAGGCCAAATCAGGATCCGTGGAGGATGGGAAAGATTGCAGCTGCAAGTGTTGAAGTTCGAGACGACGACGACGACGAGGACGCGGTGCAAGTCAAAACGTCAACGACAGGTTGAATAAGCTTGTAATTGTCAAATAGCCAAAGGCCACGGCCAAGGGTAGCTTGTGTTACGGAATGCTTCGTGTAGTGCTGTGCTTTTGCCGTGCAGCTCTCGTACGTCTCGCTGTGTGAGAACTGTACAAATGTTTTGTAAACAAACCAGAGCCGCGACGTGTCATCCACACGGTGTCCCACGTAGTGTATTTTCTTTTTGGTGAGCATGTGAGGAAAGGTGACTGTTTGTTGTATAAACAAGTGCATCGTTGCAGGCGCCAGAAGACACATGGCAGAAATGTAGAAGAAGAGCAATTAGTATTTAGTTTCCAAATGTGAGCAATACGGGTAAATGGTAAACGCTCCAGTAAGAGCTAAAGCGCTTAACGATAAGATTGTTTATTTATTTCTGTGTAAGGATATTTGTTATTGCAAAAATAAAATAGTTTTATGTCATCGGTACTTGTTAGGCAATCCTTTTCATGTGTCCCAAACCTCCAACTTTTTTTTTCCAACTAGTTCTCCTGTGACCATGAAAAAGGACTAACGTTGGCACACCCCAAATGCTTTAATTAAAACAATCAAAATAGTTTACCAGCCGCGTGCCTGTGTACTTTATGCGGTTAAGCAAATGCTAACCGAAAAATTGTTTGTCTTCCAACCGAACCTGCCCATGAACCCGGGGCCCCGGGGATGAATGGAATACGCGGTGTACGTTACAGAACCCACAGGAATGTTGATAGTGAGAAAAGTTTTATACCATTTGCAAAATGTATCCAATTGCGCTGTGTATGTTCACGCGTGAAACTTGGTACTTGGGTGTCTCGGACCAGCGCTGGATTTCTGCTGTACAACGAGCTTGTGCCGTACCGCTGTCGTCGTTTCTGGGTTTCGGGAAACGATTTTCCCCATCAGTTAGCTATGACTTTTATAGGGTGGTAATTTTTAGCTCTAACTTAGCACAAAGCTGTGTGTAAACGCATGCAAGGCACACCGTTGCACCTGGCTGTTTGACGTCGGTTTTTGCGGATACGCGCCGAAAAAAAAGGGTAAAGGTGCGTTCGAGGTTTGGGTTAGCTGGCTGAACAACTTCGTCTCCCTCACTTATGCATATTTATGTGGCAAGCCAGCCGAGTTTGGCGTGAGTGTGTGCTACCGTGTGTTTGCTTTGCATTACACACAGTCTGTGGAACTCTGCCGTGCTTTACGCGGTTCGTTCGTTACTCTGGGACACCGACTATGTAGAAAAGGGCGTACACCATACTACCTACACCTACGGAGTATGTGCACATGTTGAGAGATTTCCGTCCCAACAGGCGTTGGTTTTTTTTTTTGGGGGGGAGCACAGATTGAGGAGTAGTTTTGTGAGACGGTAACATGTTGTTGCGAATCTTTTTGTGGGAAGAATTGTTTCCTGAATCGGGCTTGTTCCATGTCACAAGATATTAACAGGCAGTATAAAATTGTGTTCAAAACATCCTTTGCATGCATCAAGTTTGAATAGCTGTATAACAAAACATATAAAGTTGATGTTAGTTCTAACAGATATTAAAATAAAGAATGTTAACTTGTTCAGGCATATTATTGATTCAATCTGTGAGGTATAGAATTGCTCGGATGTTGTCATCGGATTGTTCCACAGGATTGTAGAATCACACATTTACCATCCTAGTATCCATAGCCCAGGCAACTGTCCAGATCGGCTAGACATTTTACAGCACCGGTTGCTTGGACCAAGCACACGTGAGTCTACAAAAATATCGAACAAACCAACGACCGCAGCTTGGATCAATAATATACATGAACAAGTCAAAATCTCGGTGAACTTGTTCATTGTCGTGAGAACTGACTATCCAGTTACGTCGTATCAGCGATTCTAGTAAGCCATTCGATGGCCGACTTAATCTAGTAGATCGTTAAGCCAAGGAGAAGAAGAAGAAAATGCCTTAATTGACTTACGAGAATTTTGAGCGATTACGTTAGGTTTTTTGAATGGTAAAAAGATTTACTAAACCTCCCAAATTTTTTAGGGAATATTTGAAAATCTGTCATTAAGGATTAGTCTTCGGCCAATAACTGATTATACCGTGTATCTTCAATATGATCTTGAATTCTTACAAATATAGTATCTGATTATATGAGAACTCTCTCCAAACCAAGCTGCCTGATCGCATTATGCTTTCCTGAGATTTGTGTTCTACTTTTTCCGGCGAGCCTCATCCGCAATCTACACGATCACCGGTGTAACGGGCTACCCATCTGCAGCAAAGGATGATCGTTACCGGCATGCATCCACGATGCAACCACGATGTAGCGATCATATTCGATCCGATAATTCGCCCCCCAGCGTCTCACCTCGGGGAAAGCCCCCCTCTGTAGACTCTAAAACACTCTGATCGTTCCATGGCAGCAGCAATGTGGTAGGGATAGGAATTTTAAATGAATTCCTCGACCTACGCTCTGGCCGACCGGATCCTACGCTCACGAACGCGAAAAACGCGACCATACACCGGGCCGAAACGGTGCAGATCTTCCGGCAATTTATGTCCGTTCGCGAAATTTATCAGTTCGTGCGATTCGTGTATTTGCTCAGGGCCCTCCTCACCGCCACATGCCACATGGTTCTGCCGTTTTTTTTTTGTTGCTTGCCCAACATCCCAAAACCCCACGGGAAAGAAGATGTGTTTGCAAGGGGGGACGGCTTATATCTTAATCTCGACCCTATCTCGAGCTAACCGAGAGGTGAGGAGATGTAAGGTTGTGAGCAGTGATCGCTGGTGGTTTTTTTTTGCTCTTACCACTTCCCCGAGCGTGAAACTGTCGACCGCAGACAGGGCCAAACAAAGCGAACCCGGAATATCGTCGAGTGTACCGCTACACCATGAGAGCAGCGATATTTGCCAGATTTGTGCATTATCATTATCGATCGATTTTCATCGACATTATGTTTTCCTTTTCCCTGTGTGTGTTTTCTTTTTTGTTCGTTTCTGCTGTTTTGCCATCGGTTTGGGCAAACCTAATGCGATCGCGAAGTGCGATCCTCGCGATCGCACAAAAAGGTCCCCATCAGTTACGCCCGTAGCCGTGGTGAGGCAAATTCCAGGATCCTATCGATTACGATTCGATTTTTGTCCATTTATGCGAGCATGCACGATCGTCCGGAATCGTCCCGCAATGGGCACGATGTGCGAGAGATTATATGGCTGCTGGATGCTGCTGCTGTTGATGTTGATACTGCTGGCTTCCCTGTCATCGGGGTCCGCTGCATACCCGCCATGGGGAAATGGATCGGTCGGTACGGGCCGGAAAGACCACCTTGTTTTCAGCACGCCGTACAGCTTTGAACTTAATCACGATCAGCTTCACTTATTATTAGCTATTATGTGGAGGGATGAACTTTTTGTTTGTTGTCGTGTTGAGTTTAGTGAACGCTTCTGCTGGTCTAAGGACGTAATGTTGGTTTATGCAATTGCAAGTTAAGGTTGCGGGAATGAGGTGAAAAAGGTTATTAAATTTCAAGCGCTAGCAGAGCAGGGGGTAGAGTTTTGAAAAATTGTACGACAATATTGGAGAGACTTTTGAAATCAATTATTGACTACATCTTCATTATTGCTTGGGAGTTCTTGCTTACAAAATTTCTTGAGTTTCATGAACTCCTTTGCAATAACCGTTACATCAACCAGTCTTCTTCAGGGTCTTCAAGTCAGGAGAATGCTCTGTTCTAGCCTAGTGTGTTCCGATTATTTGGGACGAATGGAATACGCTCATGGCTTCTCTCAGGAGTCTACGCGAGACGGATCTGGCTTGGAATCAGAAATCTGGATCAGAGCATCCGTCAGGGATAGTCGAGAGAGTGGGGCGGCCCGGTGGAGGAGGCGACAATGGCGCCGGTCTTCGAACGACAGGACCGGGTTTCAAATCCCATCCGGACCGTCCGGACTCGGACTATCCAATTTAGTAAGCCATTCGATGGTCGCCGTGACCTTAGAGGTCGTTAAGCCAAGAAGAAGAAGAACGAAGAAACGAAGAAAACCCAGCTTTTTCGTCGCTTAAGAATTTCTGTGAATCTCAAGAAACAGACAAAAAATCTCAAAAGCAGTGAAAAGTCTTATTGTGTGGCATTAAATTTGAATATCCAGCTACCAAATAAGGCGTTAAAATGATGTCCTCGAAAAACTAATTCAACAAACATTTAATAACTTTACTACCACTATCAGGTCCCTTTTTTTATTTTTGCTAAAACCACCATGACAGAGAACACAGTTCTTTGTATCATCAATTATCAAGTTTTTGCGGGAGCTACTTATGCGAATAGGCAATCCTCTCAATACTAACAATGTGGGGTAATCAATGTGGGGCACTTTTGCGACTTGGAACAGCATTAGCCGATAGTAAAGCAAATGTGTCGCATTTGTATGTTTCTATTTTCATTCCCCCAGCATGGGGAAGGATGCTTCGGCAGATCGTGATTTTCCTTGCTGACTTAAGCTTAAGCTTAATTTATGAACGTACGAGGGCCCATTCCCGTACCGGCCTGGCCTGTAGGAAGAACAAGGTCATAACGAAGGGCTGGACGTGAAAAAAGAGTGCACAACCGTATTGGGAAAGCGATTTTGTGGCGGTGGAAAATACGTGGAAATCTTCTCACGAAGGTAAATCGTTCTGTTAGAAGCTTGATGTATGTGATCATTGTGTTTTTTTCACCCACGGATGGATCCACGGGATGGTTTCGAACTACATTAAATCCCTTCTGTTATTTATTGTGCTACAATTATAAATTATGTTTCCAATGTGCCGAAGATTGGCTAACAAAAACTAACAACAAAATTCCTCAACTCAACTCCCTCCCAAACTCCCAGCTAGACTTCGACCAGAAGTTGATGACTCATTTCGGGGAAAATAGCGCAAGAACAACTCTGCCCCCCCAACCCGGGTTCCTAACTTCGTCAGTTTGTCCACATCAATTAAATGTGCTTAGACGAGCTTCGACCAATTCGTTCACTAGCACGCTCGTTCGATTTCGCTTCTATTTATGCCCGTTGACAAGCTGACGGCTGCCATCCGTCGAATTGGGGGGGGGGAGGAAAAATCCGACAAAACAAGGCCCCGTCCGATAATCTGATTACATTAATCTTCTTCATTTTGGCTCTCATCGGTTGTGTGAGTACACCAAACACACACACATAATGCAGCTTTCCCTTCGCTCTAGAACTCATCAGGACCGATGGGTGTATCTCGCAGCCACAAACAGAAACAGAGGAAAAGAAAACCGATGTCCACAAGCTAGAACCGCGCATCTTCTTTTGTGTGTTTTCCACAATGAAGATATGGAGGAGTGTACAGTGGAAAGCCCGGTTTTCCCCCGGTGCTTGGACCGGCTGCAATGGCGATCCGATTAAATGAATTGACAAAAGACTCCGACGACTCTCGGGCGGCACTGCGGTGTCGGGACAAAACAAAAGTCATGCACCACCAGTGTTCTTTGCCAGCAATCCCGGACAGAGGATTCCTTTTCGCGGCGTTTACAGGGTGGAAAAATCCAACCCTCGGAAAGTTCTGAGAGCTCAGAACGGGACAAATTGTTTTTGTCACTGTTTGGAATGCTGCTGCTGCTGCTGCTTGGAAGTGCCCGGATCGAAAGCCATCATCCCATGCCAATTCGCCAGCAAACGGCTTAATGCCAAATGATGCGCGAACTCGAACTTTGAGGGAGCGGTAGCCGTACAAAAGATATTTAATTTTGGATCCCACAACTGTTGTCATGGTTTGATGCTTGAATTAATTCTATCTAGCGCTTCCGAATACGGCCCGTGACGTGGCGGAAGTGACGTTTTGGTTTTTTTTTGGCAAGGCAAGGCCCCACTCCAGGCGCCCGTCCGTCGATCGATTGTTTGCTCGAGCAAAACATTAATATCATTATCAGCGTTGAGTGAATCAATCCCGGACTGATGGGTGACAGTTTTCGGAGCTGGCCAGCCCCGGCAGCCAAGGCTACTAGCTTGGGGGAGGAGGGAGCACAAAACTCCGCTACCAACGTACAAGAGGAGTGAACTAATGAAGTGGATGTGAGACTCATCCGAAAAAGGGATACTGGCGGAGTAAGGATAACGACGAAAAAATTTCCTTTTGCTTCTCGCTCCCCGGTGAAATAATGTACGATGATAATCCGGAGCCGAATGGCGATATGAGTGGCATCTCCCCGAGTTATGGTAAGTGGGTTTATTGGTGCTTACATTTTGTTGGCGCGGTAGATCGCTCTCAGTCACCGCATTAAGGATGTGGCCTCATTAGGGTAAGTGTACACTGGGCGGCAAGTGTCAACTCTACCGTGTCGCGCATTCGTTCGAGGGAACGTTTTATTGTCACTGCGTAAAACGTTGGTGGTGCGTATCCAGCTGAAGTCCGCCTTTTTTGTTTTGGGAGAAAAGAGTAAAGGATTAAGCACATTGAATTGGAAAAAAGGCGCGCAAAGAACAATTAAGTTAATCCTGTATTCATGTACAGTACACGTATAAAAGAAGAGGAATCAATGGGAGCAAGATTATTTGTGAATCGATTATGAAAAGACGTGTAAAATTTTCGGCTTGTGTTTGTAATGTTTGTAAAGCAAATAAAAAAAATATTAAAAAATGCGAGCAATAAAAATAATTTTCTTCTATTAAATAACTAAAGTAGTAAAAGATATCAAACATAACAAGCAGGCATGTTGTATAAATGTTTTGTGAAAATGTGTGATAATGTAATAGTTGAAAGTAGCTAATCGAAAAAAAAATCGAAACGAAATGAATTTTTAAATAAAAGAGAAACAAAGTATATAGAATATTAGAATCTATTTTGATATTGTGTGAACGAACTGAGGATTATTTTCCCCTTGCGTTAAATAGTTTACAACCATTTTTAAATTGAATAAAAACTATGTAAAACAAATAAGAGGGTAAGTTATTTATAAAACTTATATCAGCAGTACAGTTACAGACATTTTGGCCTAAAATCAAATACAAAAAATTTGTTAGAAATAATCAATAAATGACTGTACTTAGTTTTATCTAAAAAATGCAAGAATCAATATGAAAAAAGATGAACATAAAACAGAAACTGGAAAAAAGAACATATAAAAGCTGAAAGTAATTATTGGATGGTATAATGATCTTAAAAAAAGAGCCAAATATAAAAACAATTTAATGAAATAATAGAAACAAACGTATAAATTGGTTATGAGCAAGTCGACTCCTACCTACCGCGTTGGAGCCATCCGTAAGCGACCCGCTACTACCATTACTAGGCCCCCGATTTGCTACTAACACCGAGATCTGTGCCGGTGGTGGCTCCATGCTGGCTTACTCCAAACACTTCTGCGCGCACCACCGTACCCCCCTACTCGCTAGGGTTTCATCGCAGGGTTCGTCAGGCCCCCGATGCGCTCTACCGCTAGCGGCAATGTACTCACAGATCAAACTCTATTCCTATAGGAACGAGTCGGACTCCTGGTCGATCCGTAAAAGGAGTCGTAAAAGGACCCATAAATAGTAGTAAATTTTTTATGACACAAATTCTGTGGTCGAGCGAATAATGGCGTAGGTCTTCACACGGCAGAATTTAATTCACTAGAACTTAATAATTTTAGAACGCATGAACTGAATTACTAGTATGTGTAGCATTAATTTTCCTCACCTATACTAAAAACACTTACAGAGCAGAGGTTCCAGGTTGTGAGCCTGGCATTCCCTGTTCGATTCGATTTTACTGCTCCAATTAACTTGGCAAAACTAACTTTTGAAAAAACTAGATCGAAATTTCGAAACTCGGCAGCCAAAAACTTTTGTAACGCCTTTCGACAAGAATTCTCTACTAGTTTTAACCATAGAAACTCCAAAAAAAAAAGCTCACCGAAGGAAACTGTCAGTCCCAGTCACCTCAGTTGGAAAGGCCGGTTTGAAATGATACTTCAAGCCTGCCTACCAGGTTTGGCCATTTGTTTTCTTTTTTTTGTGTGTTGGTCCGAAGAGTTTTCTGCACACTCGATCGAAATCAAAACCCCTGATGCCACGCCAGTTACACAAGCCAGCAACCTAATTCGGCAAAGTTTATTATTTTAATGCCTCCACACACACACACACACACACACACACACACACACACCTGACAAGCTTCAAAATTTCCTGCACGGAGAGGCACCGTTGTTGGCAAGTCAAAACGGTTCAAAAAGTTATAGTTTCATCCCGTTTGGTTGGCTGTTTTGGCCGCGCGGTGGTACGGGAAAAGTTTTGCCGACAGCAAAACGAACTACGAATAAATTCGTGGAGTTTGTTTTATTTTTTCCTTGCTTTTTTTTGGTCTGTGTGCTGCAGTTGAAGCTTTTTGTTTGTCAGCTGTCCGGTGCCAGTAACGGCTCAATCAAAATTTTCCGATCTAGAATTGACCCAGAAATAGGAGTGGAGGGGGCGACACACAAAAAAAAAAAAGGAGAAGAATTAGGAATTGGAATAGGAACTTCAAATTGAACACTTCATGCATGGAGTAGCGATTTTGGAACGTATGAGTGGGTGTGTGTATTTTACATGTCGAAATTTAGTACACAAGAGTTTAAAAATTCTATCCCCACATCCCAAAAAAAAAAAAAAGGGAAAAAAGCTTTCCCGGGGAATGGATTTTATGAAATGAGATTTGGGTCGATTCGTTTCGTTACACGATAAAGAATGCACGAGCGCACCGAGGTGAAACATTGAGCCACTGAGCATTGGTGGGCCACACCGTGTGCCAACATTTGCATGACGATGATGGGCTGATGGGCGTACTGTTTTTATGGCAACATATTCTCATTCCGCCCCCCGCCCACCATGTGGACAAGTGTGTGGCTACCGGGCGGAAGGTTGCTCCACACGTCACCGGAAATCGACTTCTTTCGAGCATGGTTCGGCTTTGGCGAGGCGAATTGAAAGTTTTCCACTGGTTCTGCCACGGGCCCGATAGTGTAGCCGGTGCCGGAACCTATCGTCTAGCGAGAACGCTTCTGTTTGCACAGTTAGCACGCCATGTTAATAATTTTCATATTTTATGAAAATGAAAAACAACCGGAGATTAGCTTTACACACCTTT